>NC_056627.2:129322851-129407851 GCF_002870075.4 Lactuca sativa | reverse complement strand
TAGAAATGGTGCTTCGGAAGAATTAGCTGCAGTGTTAGCAAAATTAGAGACCATAGATTGGAAAATGAAGAAGATATATCAATCCATAAATGCAATACGTATGGGTTGTGACAATTAAAATGGGCCACAATTAACCAAGAATTTCAATTTAGACGAAAACGAGAATAAAAAGTCACAAGTTTGTTATTCTAGCGGGGATCAATTTGATTAAGATTGAAGAAAGCCAAAGAAAGAATAGCCGCCTTATGAAGAATACTATAAGCAAAACGAAGAAAAATATCGGCAAACCGGATGGGGCTACTACCAAAAGGAACAACCACCACCCAAGAAGAAGATGGATTATGAGTCAATAATTAGTAGGTTTTTGGAGGCTTCCAAAAAACGACACAATGCTACTAATGTTACCATTAGAAACCAACAATCTTCCATCCATAACATCGAGACTCGGCTTGGGCAATTAACTAAGCTTGTAAATGAAAGGCTACCACCTAAGATTCCCAATGAAAAGGCATAATCTCACGTTATGGCAATTTCCAATGATAAAAGCACTAACTCTAAGTTTTTGGAATTATTGGAGGCCTCGGAGCACTCCGATCCATAGCCTAAGAGAAAGAAGATCAACAAAAAGGAAAAAAGTTGTTGAACTGGTCTTACGACGTGAGGAAAACTTACTCACATCATGGGTATGGTATAGGAACAAAAATATCGTCTTCAGTTGACACATATCAACCTCCATTTCCATTTCCTTATTGAGCTAAATTACATACATTAGAACAAGAACATATGAAATTTATAAATCAAGTCAAGCATATCGATCAATAAACCAATTGTTGACACATTAGACAAAATAACTGAATAGGTGAAGTTTCTTCAAGATCTCCTCGACACTCGACATCAACTAGAGAAGAGATCCAATATAGTTTTTAATTAACAATGTTCAATGGTCATTATGGAAGGAATACCAAATAAAATGGGAGATCCCGAATGCCTTACTTTACCATGCGAATATGGAAATGACACGAAGAAATTTGCGTTAGCCGATTCGAGAGAAAGAATTAATTTGATGCCATATTTTTTTACCAAAAGCTTGACTTTCCAGAATTAAAGACCACAAGGATGACAATTCATATGGTGAATCGTTCGGTGACTCATACTTGTGGCATAATTGAAGATATATTAATAAATTAAAATTCGAAATTCAATTTGTGGTGATAAACATGAAAGAGGGTGAAGATGTGCCTATTATCCGTGGGCATCTATTACTAAATACTTCACTAGCCTTGGTAGATTTTCGTGAATAAAGCTCACCTTACGAGTGGGAAAATAAGAGATGACATTCGAAGTTGAAGAAGGATTTGAGAATTCTAAAGTTCAAAATGAAGTGTTCTTTGTGGATGAAGATAATGAGCTTAAAGAGCTAGAAAAACTAATGGAAAAAGAAGTCCAAAGAAGAAAAGAAATCAAGCGTACCAAGCCAAGAGCATCAATTCCCATGGTTTTTGAAGTCGTAGCTTTCATGGTTCCAAACATTCCAATTGAAGTGGAAAGTAAAGTTGAAAATCATAGTTTGAGTGATGGAGGGAAAGAATGAGAAACCAAGCTAGATGAAATAGAAGTCAATAAAAAGGGGTCAACTATACAAATAAAGAAGAAATTGAACGTTGAGAAAACCCAAGGAGTTAAGAGAAAGCTTGAGGCGTGCAACGTTCAAACGAAGAAACAAAATTCAAAGAAAGCATACATAAGACGAGTTCAAGCCTGCCAAAATGAGGTGGAAGGAGCAAAAGGAGATCTCACTCCCAACCACAACAATGTAGGGCGGGAAGGAGTCTGACTCATGGCTTCGTAAAAAAGAAGTGTTTCTCGGGAGGCAACCCAAGCTCGGTTTGCATTTTTGTTTTCTTTGTTCTTTTATTTATTTGTTTCTGCATTTTGGGATAGTTGTCTTTGTCATATTGCACTTTCGAAATCAAGTGCAAGATCCCACTCATACGTAAAAACTATTTTTAAGAAAAATAAAAATGTTGAATTTTTTGCCATTAAAGAGAAGCGCACGACGTGGCCTAATACCACCTTGTGGCTCATTAATAGAAGCCCAACAAATGGTCCAGGTGAGTCTCACGATGTGAGCTCGGTACATATCACGACTTGAGAAACAAAAATGAACACGACTGCTTCATTTAAACAAACAGAAGTTAAAATTTTTCCACGTTCTAAAAACTTATGATGTGAGAACCCAATCTCCCCCCCCCCCCTTCGATTTTAGCTAAGAATCTCAATTTTCTCCTTCTTTCTTATGTTAGCATCATCAAAGGTATGATTTTTGTGTTCCTTCTTAATTTCACTAATTTTGGGTAGTTAGGACTTAGGGTTTATTTTTAAGTTTGATTTAGTCACAAAATTCCCAATTTGGTATGAAATTGAACTTGCATGTTAGATTTTCGGGCATTAAACTGTTGTTTGAGAAAATCCTTACTGATTTTTGAACTCAGTTTTGCTTGAGTGAATACAAATTGTGAAGTTGCCATCGATCAAACTTACGGCGTGAGGATTAAGAATCACGACGTGAGTTTCGTAATCCATCAAAATTGTTGCCTATTTTTGATTCTGCTTTGTTTTGGTTTTGTTTTTTGTTTGTTGCTTGATTTTATAGGATAATATAAAGGAGGAGTAATGAGCAATTCCAAGGAAATGTTTCTGAACTACATACGTTGTATAGGTTTCCCAATAACCTTCCTCAAGGCTTGTTGAACAATTACATGAATAAGTTGGGGTGGCTATACAACCAAAAGGTTACCATTTCCCCAACAATTGACTGGGCGAAGCTAAATGAGATTCAAATAATGCAGAGGTTGAATCTGCATCTAACAAAAACATTTGAGGGAGATGGTGTTTCTTTCACGTGTAATGGATGGGAAAAATTGTTTTCCATAAGCGAACCGGTTTTCATGGAATTATGCATTGAATTTTTCGCAACGGTTTCATTTCAAGAAAACACGGAGGATCCTTATTATACATGGGCACTAGTTTTTTGTCTTGGGGGCGAATATCAGAAGTGGAGTTTTGTCGAATTTTCATGGAGAATGGGGTAATACGAACAACATGAAACAATGAATCCAATTTTTAAAACTTTCTTGAGGGCGGCTGCACTTGACTACTCAACTGAGATAAATAGCTATGAATTTTGGTCGGCAATCGCAAACAAGAGGTTTCATTTGGGGGTGTCACAAGAAAATCAAATTTGTTTACCCATTCAGCGCCTTATTCACCGCCTCGTGGCATTTTCAGTTAACCATAAAAAGCATGGAGACAAGGTCACAAGTCTCAATTTATTTTTGTATGGTGTATTATAGTGTCAACAGCTTGCTGCAATATTCCATATTTTCGAGCGAAATATTTGGGCACTAAAGCAGTGAACTCAAGAGTCGGGAGTCCAATAGTGGCTGAGCAATTTTTCACTCGCTTGGCAAAATCATATGGTATTTTCTCACCAAGGTTGAGTCACACTTTGACATGAAAAGAATGGATAATCTTTCTTTGAGTTACTAAGAGTACATGAGGATTATTGTAAATAGGGGGTCACATTGGAGTATACCGGTCAAGAGAGAGGTCAACTAGTGCAATGAAATATACCCATGGGAGGAGGACCATCTTGTGATGATTTGATGGCCTAGTACCTTGATAGAATGAGCATGAGTATTGAATTAGATAGGTGGTACTATGGAGACCATTATCCAACACTTTCATGTGGAGCAACCACCATTTTTGGGAAATCAATACCCGATTTGTCCTTCATGGAGCGAGATTTGGCCAGGGAAAAACGATGGTGCTGGAACGAGTGGAGCGGCTAGAAATGGGGATGATGAATGACTTATTATCCTTTTTATTTGAATTTTATTTTCTTAGTTTATTTTCGGTATGTTTAATTTGTGTTTTTGTTGTTTGGTTTGTTTTTGAACATGTAACCAAATGGTAGACGTTCGTTTTATTGTTACAACCAATGGTTTGTTTTGTTCGTAGAGTTGTTAACATATCGATTGATAAAACAAAAATGGAGAGTCTAGTGCATAAGAGTTTTAGTACTGAAGACCACATTTTGTAATAAGTGTGGGGTGACAAACATGTAAGGAATAAAAGGAACAAATATTAGAGATCAAGAGAGATTTGTAGAATTTTAGAGGTTAATAAAGGGATATTAAACAGTTAAGAGCTTAAAGACTACATACATTGAGGTCATTCTATGAAATAAGTGTGGTGTAACATCCATAAATTTTATGCCAAATTTAAACTTTTCAATCATAAATAAAATCAAACAGCGTTTGTTTACAAAATTGTTTTCAATTCAATATCCATCAGAGTGTCCCAGAATCATAACATAAGGATGAGGAGCGGTACGGTCACGTCTTCGCCTTGCCATGATCTCCTGAAGTACCTGAAACAAGAAACTGAAAACTGTAAGCCCGAGGGCTTAGAGAGCTACCCCCAAAATATCAATACCACACTGACAATACAATATCAATAATAATCAATCAATCAATCAACATGCATACTGGGCCATCGACCTGACTGGACCGCCCTACCGGGCCTACAGTCTGTCTGGATCTTATCCGAGCCTTCGACATGACCGGTCCGCCACGTGGGCCTATAGTCTCCTCGAGCCGCTCATAGGGTATGTTGGCCTTCAGCACAAAGCAAGACCACCTCATCCCAACCAACTAGCAAATAACCATGTGCGCATAACTATCATATACTGGCATATAAAAACATCAAATATATATCTCACTGATCATCAATCATAGAATTCTCCTGTAACTAGAGTACCGACCTAGCAGGTCACTAACATATCAATCCCTATGGACCATAAGAGCATAACATACTGTCTACCCTGATTCCGATCTAACAGATCATAACGACATGTAGCATACCATAACAATGACAACTAAAGGGCCGACCTTGGTGTCGTAGACCCTATCGATATAGTGAGGATAACTCACCTTGCAGATGTCGAATTGAAAGGTAAACTCCAACTCTCGGATCACTTGACACAGGATCCACCACCTATTATCATAGTGCAACACACTCATAAGTCCTTAACCTTATAAGGTGCTCCATAACCCACTAGTCAACCCTTGGTCAAAGTCAAAGTCCTCAGTCAAGGTCAACAATCCATGTTGACATTAACTTTCCGAGTGCCCTCGGCTACTCGCCGAGTTCCTTGAAGTACTTTCCAACTCGCCGAGTCATCGGGGTGACTCGTCGAGTTCCTTCGATTCTCGATCAAACTTTAAGGCCACCCGTCGAGTTTCCTCCTTGCAACTAGACAGATACACACACATACACATCCTAGAGAAAACTCATCTGACTTGCCGAGTTGTTCTTCAACTCGCCGAGTTGTTCTTCAACTCGCCGAGTTGTTCTTCAACTCGCCGAGTTGTTCTTCAACTCGCCGAGTTTATGGCAATCTTCATCGGACTCGCCGAGTTGTTCATCCAACTCGTCGAGTTCACATCCATGTTCATGTGACTTGCCGAGTCAACCTTGCGACTCGCCAAGTCCATTCAGTCCTTTTTCCATACAGACCTATTTTGAACCATGCAGCGGCTCTAAATCACAGATCCAAGCTTTTAGGGCATGCTTAGCACGTAAAGTTGCAATCCTTACATGCATGCATGGCTATAAAGGCTCTAAATGCCTATTTTAAGTTCTTAATGGAGCTTCATCCTCAAGAGGGACCTCAATCATGACCAAAACTGAGACTTTATGCTTCTAGAATCCAAGGAGGGTCTATATCTGAAGTTACAACCTCAGATCTAGCCCATAGCTCATCTTATCAACTTAATATTCCACAAAAACCCTAAACTCAACCAATAGAAGAGTTCTACAAGGAAAAATGGTGATTTGGGTACCTCTAGAAGATGATGACTGAGATAAGTGTTGATTCCCACACTTTACTTGCTCCAATCTCCTTCTCCTCCAAGCCTTCTCCCTCCAAGGATCCTCTTCTCAAGCTTCAAACACATAATGGGCACACACACATGTATTAGGGTTCTCAAGGACTCTCTAGAACTGTAAAGAGGCCCAAGGGAGGCTAAGGTTCCTTTAAATAAGGTTCAAAACCCCAGGATTTAGGGTTTCATCTGCCAGCTCCTACTCGCCGAGACCCAATATGGACTCATCGACTAGGTCACTTAACACGCGATCCCACCCCGCTGCTACTCGACGAGTAAGGCAACCAACTCGTCGAGTAGGGCTTAACCCAAGAAATCTTATTTAAAACAATACCTGAGAATCGGGGCGTTACATGTGGGGTGGGGGTCGAAAAACAAATTCAAGTTTAAATTGGAAAATAAAAATTGCTAGTTTAGAAAAAAATTAAAATTTATAAACTTGAAAAATGGTCTAATTTGGAATCTAGTGATAATTAAAAACTTAACTAGCTAGTGTTGCGTGGGACGATCCAATGTGAGCTCAAATGTTTAATTGAGCCAACAGATGTGATAGTATATTTATGGCTTCCCAGTTCTTATCAGAAGTCATGAGATATGAAAGGTAATCTGGTAGTTTGAATGACAAAAATTTTTGTAGTGTAACCAAAAATGTATCTAGGAAAGTCTATGTAGTCATTGCACCTTAGACTAATACCTCTAACCAACAAAGGTTGAAGTTAATCTCCTTTGCATAAGCATATGTTTTCCTTTTAGGATTTTTAGATTTGAGCGAAAAAATGATATATATATATATATATATATATATATAGAGAGAGAGAGAGAGAGAGAAAAGAGAGAGAAAGTTGCAAAAGTTGAAACAATTTTGAAGTGGAAGGAGCTATCAAAGTATGAAGATCAAGAGATCAAAAATTCTAAAGAATCAAAAATTAAAGATACCAAAAATCAAACAAAAAAAGTGTTGAATTGGAAGAAATCAAAGAGAAAATGTAAAAGAAGAGATGAATTCCAAGAGCTTCATTGTGGTATCAATTTTATAATCTTTTCTTTCTAAGTTATTTTATCATATGTATGCTTGGGAGTTTAACTAAAAACACCTTAAGGTTAAGAATGTTTTCTGGGGATGGATTTAGAGGGTTGTAGAAATGAATGTCATACAAACTAAGGGTTGAATGTTCATAAGGATTGTGAGTATTTAGGATTGAGAAGTATTTAGGAACTTTAGACACAAATATACTCATTGCGGTCTTGGTGTAATGGTTGGGTTCTAAATGGTTTGTCTTATGTGATGTTGGTGATGAGGTTTAACTTAAAAGATTAGTTTTGCTTGAGGTCAAGTGAAAGGCAATTGTGGGGTATTTTGATATAGTCATATCTACATATATTTAGGAATTATTTTATTACATTTTAAGTTATATTTTTGTTAATTGCAAAGATAATTGATTTTTATTGAGTTGAATTACATTTTGTAGCCAAATAGGACATTCTTGAGGAAAAAAGATCAGAAATGATGAATACTAGAACCTGGAAGCATTGGAGCTGAATTAGGAGCTTAATGGAGCTTAAACGGAAGAAGAATCTAGCAAATACAATCCCTATAACGTGGTAATGAAGTAAAACGACGTGGTTATCAGGAAATACTCGATAGTTTACGTATGAAGGGAACTCACGACCTAAGCCTCATAGTGTCACGACGTGAGAAGTCAAATTTTCTAGAAGATCATTACGCGGAAGCCAAATTTCCTTTCAAGATACGAATTCAATATATCTCATGACATGAGATGTTAATGCTCACGACATTAGAGACATTTTTAAGGAAACTAAAAATAGCCTTTGCCATATTCGATTTAGGAGTGTTGGATTAATTGTTCTGGAGAGTTAGTCGAAATCAAAAGCCAGAACCCTACGAGATTAAACCATTCATGGAAGAATTCAACTGAAGTTAAGAGATTTGAAGAACCAATCAAGATAACACATTACATATCCGGTTTGATCATGTTTATCTTTATTCCTATGATGTTTCTGTGTTTGATTACTGCCATGAGTAGCTAAATTAGTAGACTTTCGTTTAGTTAGATAAAACCTAAAACTAGGAGTTAGTTTCTTACTTTTATGGATTATATAAAGTTGGATTAAGCTTGTGCTTGATTTTTGATACCTGACATGATAAAGCTTTAATCTCTGTTGCTTATATTCACATTAAGTGTAATTGAGTGTTCAATTTATATTGCATTAACTTGATTACCGACTACTTTATGAACATTAAATTGCTAGAGTTAGGATTCACCAAAGATTAGATTAGGTAATAAATACATCAACGTTATCTGTGTAAGAGAACATGATTTGATCAAAATTGTGTTTAGATAAATCTTACATAACTCACTAATTCTTAATAGTCAATTATGTATTTGCTTATGTATGATCATTACATAATAGTTCATGAATTGATAAAAATATTAGGAGATCTAACCAGGATTACTAATAACATCTATTATGGTAACCAACCAACTTTATTAATCCTTAAATAAAAACTAACCATAGGAAATAGGTGGATTCAAAACTAAATGAAAGTGCTTTTAATACCTTTATAACAGTCGTTCTTGGTTAAGTGTTTGTTTAGTTTTAAGTTAATCTGAACTTACAAAATCAGATAAAACCTCTTCTTTATTTGTTGTTTTTTGATTAATATTTAGTAATTATCTTAGTACACTGAATATGTTCCATGTGTTTGATACCCAACTTACTTTACTATACTATAAACTGACTAGGTATACTGTCTATAGGTGCATTAGTAGATAAGTAGTTAGGTTTATAATTTTAAAGCTAGATAGGTATTATCTGTGCTTATCAAATATGTGTATATATATATATAGACACTAGGTTATACCCCATGTGCTACACGGTTGACATATTAAAATAATTTAGATAATAACATCGTACTTCAATTTCTATTAATAGCATTGTACTTCTATTTATAGAAAAATTATATTATTTTAAAAATAGGAAATAGCATTGTGATTTCATTTCTTGTGCATTTTAGCATTCTACTTTCTTCTTTTTATTTTAAAGAAGACAAAACCATGTAAAATATTTTTTTATAAGATGTTATTTCTTATTTATAATAATTTTTTTTAACATTATATAACATGTAAAATATCACTTTATATACAATAAAATTATGTTTTACATTTTATGTTAGAATGTTATTATTAAAATATTATATAAGACGTAATAGAATACGATTAAGTATCTATAATAAGCTATAAAAAACTAAAGTATTTATATGTTATGTAACCCTCTCATTAACATAAAGTATTATAAATAAATGAAAACATTTGTTCATAATTTTTATAAGATAGCTATATCCATGTTTATTATCACAAAAAATATCAACATATTTTGGCCATGTTTATATTATAAAGGAGATGATCGGTTACAAACCTTTTAAACATATAAAATATTTTTATTTTTCATTATTTTTTTAATCAAACGGTGAAATAAAATGAATTAAATGATCATGTGTTTTCAAAAAATCGGCTTCAAACATACACAAACTTAACCATATGTTTTCATAAAATATAATTAATAATAAAAAACACTTAGCAGAAAAAGAAAAAGAGAGTATATGATTATCATTACCTTTTCAACTTTCAAATATTAAAATGTAAAGATTTTCAAACGTGAACTTTGATTTTGAAGCATTTTTTTATTTAATTTGATTTTTTGAGTTTAATGATCAATTATGAAACGTGTTCATGCTTATCTTTTTTTGGGGGTAAACAAATGTATTTGCATCTCAAAACCACAATATCATATATTCACTTGATGCCTAAATAGGACAAATACAAAACATACAGATGTATTGATTGTTTATTTGTGTATTTATAGCTTACAATTCTACCAAGTACAACATATCATGGATGAAAATAGTTTGCCGACGATTTAAAAGTACAAAGCCATACTTGGATTGATATTTGAAGGCACAATGTGTAAATAAGAAAAAACCCCAAAAGTACAATGTTGTAACAATATGGTCATTTCTTTTGTAGCAGAGACCAAAATCATAGGGAAAACTCCAAAATAAGAACTAAAATTACTATCCATTTCCTTTAGGGACTAAAATTGAAAATGTAACTCGCTCTATTAAAAAGGCATGTTAACAAAAAGAAACAAAGTATGATGCTTTAAAAAAGTCCAACATTTAATAAGTAAATATCATATATAACTTCACATGCATTTTGGAATTGGAAACGGATGAACATACCTTAGTATTTTGGAAAATAGTTGTGAAGAAGTGATTCTCAAATACAATAATAATAAGCAATAACAGTTTCAAAGATATTGGATATAAAATATGGTTATGCATATTCTTATAAAAATGGAAATAAATCCATTAGATCTAGACCATCAATGTTTTCATACCCCTCATTATTTACCTAGTGATTCTGAATGTTTTTTCATCGAATGATTATTCACAACAAACAAAATAAGATAACCTTGTCACTAAAAAATCTAATACATGAACCATCATAAAATTTGGACAAAAAAGCATAATTCACCAATTTTAAATTTTAAAATCATGGAATACTGTCTTGTTCTTCTTACTTTTGTTTCTTTTGGCGTGCAAGTGTATATTAATGTTGTTAAAACCAAATCCTCATAAATTTAATGCATAACTGTTAAAAGCTAGCATTATAATTTTAAGTAAGAGATGCCAAGACATTTATTTTACTAATCACATGAAGTTTTCCTTCAACTTTAACACCTGACATAAGAGAAGGTGTCATGGCTATAACATAGTTTATCTTGCCCTTGACATTGATAAATCGTGCAGGAACACATGATGCATCCTAGCAAACCACAAGAAAACATCAAATTTAAACAAAACATATGCTTAAACGTTTCTAGACAGGAAGAGAGATAGAGAATGGATATCATACTATTGAATTCATTATGATCCGTAAAATGATCAGTTCCATTAGATTATATAATGTTATAGAACATACCCATATCAGATTCGGATGTTGATATTTCACAAACATCCATTATGAAAAGCAGTTAACTCTTTGAATGAATTGGTCAAAGAAATATATTTACTAACATGAATTAAGATATGTGATAACTTTTTGACTTGCTTATGATTTTTTTTTTCTGCTTCATGAGTTTCTCCATATATAAAAGTTGTATAAAATATGAATGGGCATATAGTGTTAATGAACTAAAAAGCATAATAAATATTGTAAAAGAAACATAAAGTTTCTAAAAGAAATATGAAAACCTCCTAGTTATACAACCTGCTTTTGCATGAAATATGTGAAATATTACCTTCTTCGGTGCCACTATATTACCATTCAGCAATTACATCTAGGTATTCATTGTTGGATGTTCTTGTCCAATCTACATGTAAATAAAAACCCAAGAATAAAGTAGATGAATTAATGGCATGGTATATACATATGATTTATCTCATCGTTTGATTCAAAAAAATTTGTTGTATTTAGATAAAAAAAAATCAAATGGTATACCTTTTCATATCTCTAAAGCTTAAAGAGTTTTTTATAGGAGCCAACTGCAAATGGTTTCAACATCAATTATAAGATTCTAGGTCTAGCCTTATCAAAACCTATGAATAAATATAATAAAAATCAATAACGAAGAAAAGAATATAACCTCGTGGGTATACTCTTGAAAGGAGAAATTGAAGGTCCCTCCATGACAAATACCTGCAATCTTCTGGTTCCCTTTTTTTCTTTGTCAATCAGAATGTTTGGTGACTTGGAAGAGTAGGCAGTGTCATGAGTGATGAGGTCGTGGAGGCCGAGCAATAAAGAAAGGGAACATGAGAAACATTTGAGATTGAAGTAGACTTAGAACCATTCCTATATGATCCAGAATCACCAATAGAATGACACAAAATCCAAACTTCCCTTAAAATTTTAGATTAAGACTATGTCTTGTTCAAGCATTTCAACGAGCACTTAGTGTGCATAATCAAAATTGTCACATTTTAACAACATATCATTGGTTTTTTATTCCTTATTCATACTATCATTCAGTTTTTTCAATCTAAACATTAAATCCAAAGCTTCAAATTTTGAATTAAAAGTCAAAGAGGAAATAGTTGCTATCAAGAAGATTATTACGAACTTGAAAAATTACAAACCTTGAAATAGCGATATCACTAATCTGAGAAGCTGCAACAACACCATTCACGTGTATTAGACATATCAATAATAAATCAAGGAAAATAATGGAAACCATTCACAGCACAATGATACCTGGGGTCCTTGCAAACGCAGCCATTAATAAAGAGGACAAAGAAGATTAGGGTTGAAAAAAAGGAAATAACGAAGAAAGATAAGGGATTGGCGAGATTTAAGGATCGACAACATCAAAATGAAGGAAGGTCTAAACGAAGAATTGGTATGGAACCCTGTATTTAAAAATTAATCGCTGATGTTTAGGAATAGAGATGATTAAAACCGAAATTACACCAAATTCGGCAGCTAAATTAAATTATAGCGATACAGATTTGATTACATTTGATTACGAATTTTATATTGAATAATGAATTAGGTGGGAGAAAATAGATAGAATTGCTAGAGATGGACACATGTCAGATGGACATGTGGCTGAGGTTTTTATTAAGCATGAAGATGAAGATGAAGATGAAGATATATATATATATATATATATATATATATATATATATATATATATATATATATATATATATATATATATATATATATATATATATATATATATATATATATATATATATATAGAGAGAGAGAGAGAGAGAGGTAAGTTCAATTGAGAAAATGAAAAAGGTTGAGAATGGGGGATTCAATGTTATTTCCTGGAAAAAAAATTGTGATTTCGAAAATTTATTTTGATGTGGAACTCTATGATAACTAATTTGTTCATTTGATCGAAAATCACTTCTTTGAAAATTATGTTGTGAAAACCTTTGATTTTGAGAATTCTTAACAAAATTCTTTGACTGTTGATTTTTCATATAACTCTCATGATAAGAAGTTTGAACATTAGATGCTTGTCTTGGTTTCGAAACATGCACTTTGTTTTTAGAAAAATCATTTTGTGATTGTGAAGGTTTTGAAATCTGTTTCTTTTCAACCAAAGATGATTTTGTGACTTTGAATTAATCGATTCAGACTTTTTCTTTTCAGACTTTTTAGATAAAAGACTTTTTTGTTTCATTTTAGACACATAATTTTTCCAATAAGCCTTATTTCAAGCTTTGTTCATCGAAATTCCATTTCCTTGAGAAATCTTTTGGACACTTTCTTTTAGATTTTGAACTTTTTCAATTGGTTTTTCAGAAACTTTTTCATTTGTTTTGACAGTTTCTTGAGAAATCTTTTGGACATTTGTTTGTTTTTCAACCTTTGACGTTTGTTTTTAACATCCCAAGTTCGACTTGGCTTTTGTCGTTGAAAAGTATATGAGTTTTTGGTAAGATTGTCTCAATCGTGCTCTGATTTGAGAAATATCTTGTAATACCCCGATTTTTCAGGCATTGATTTAATATAAAGTTTCTTGGTTTCAAGGGCTACTCGACGAGTTGGTTGCCCTACTCGTCAAGTAGCAGCGGGTTAGTCCACGCATCTTAATGACCTACTCGTCGAGTCCAAGAAGGGATTCGACGAGTAGGAGCTGGCAGATGAAACCCTAAATCCTGGGGTTTTGCACCCTATTTAAAGGATCAACAGCCTCCCTTTACCCCTTTACAGTCTTTTGAGAACCAAACCAACCCTAATTCATGTGTGTGCTTCATTTTGTGTGTTATAAGTTTTGGAAGGTGAATCTTAGTGAGGAAATCTTGGAGAAACAAGTGGTTAGAAGCAAGGAACTTGTGGGGATCAGAAATCTACCTCAGTTAGCGTCATTTGAAGGTATCAAGTTGTCACTTTTACCTCATTTCTTTCTACATCTCATTTGGGTGGAGTTTAGGGTATATTTTGCTTGGTTATGATGATATTGTGGTGTATGAGCTAGATCTGAAGTTGCAACTTCAGATCTGGACCCTTCTTGGGTTCTAGGTCCATAAAGTTTCGAGCTTGGTCCTGCATGAAGCCCTCCTTGAGTGTAAAACTCCATTATAATCTTAGATTTGTCATTTAGAGCCTTTAGAGCCTTGCATGCACATAAAGTTTGCAACTTTACGTGATAAACATGCCTTGGGAAGTTGGATCTACAATATGGAGCCTTAGCATGGTTTAAAAAAGCATCTGTATGGATGAGGGATTAAAGGAACTCGTCGAGTCATATGAAGATGGGCATGAACTCGATGAGTTGATGAACAACTCGGTGAGTCCGTTGAAGATTGCCTTGGACTCGGTGAGTCAGTCAAAGACTCGGCGAGCCAGCTAGGGTTTCTCTCAACATTCGCATTTTTGATAACTGGTTTCCATTTTTGAACCGGAATTTGCGAATTATGAGACATGACACTAGTAGTTGAAGAATTATTTGCGAACTTATCAAATGCACTCTTGATTTGTTCTTCTGAAAACTTCCCACTTTGATATTTTCTTCCTTTCCCTTCAAACCAATGATTGATCGTACTTACATCAGATTTTCCTTTTGTATATGAAACTTTGGTTGGTTTTGAGACTGAAGGATTTGGAAAATTTGGTTGTTTTGGTGAAAATTTCACTTTGGCTTGAGTTGAATTTTTCAAACTTGATGAAGTATTCGTGAATTTGCCAACATTTTGAAACTTTTGATTATTTGCAAATTTTTGTAAATTCTCAAATTTTCGATTTTTGTCATACTTGTGAATATATGGAACTTTGTCAACAGAGTTTATTTATTGATGAAAACTTGAATTTATTTGTGTAATTTTGTTTTGAAATTGTGATGATGTTTTCGAAATTTGTTCTTTTTCATCTCTTGGTTTATTATGAACTTGCCAGAATATTGCTTTTCTTGCTTTTCTTTTTGAAACATTATTTTCTGTTGAATAATTTCCAACCATCAATTTGAATTCATGTGAATTTAGTTTCACTTCAACCTTTGAGTTTTCAACTTTTTCAAAAATTTTGTTTGATTTTTCACCTTTAACCACCCATTTTTGTAATGATTTTTGTTTTTGAAACACATAAGGATTTTGAGTTAAATTATTTTCTTCTGTGTTTTGGTTTGCGAAAAAACCTTCTGTCGTGGACTTTTGATTATCTTGTTCAATCATTTTGTTTAATTCAGGATGAACTTTCTCACCATTTCCAGTAGTGACAAAAACTTGATTTGGAAAAATGGTTTTATCAGTACATACAAAATTTGGATATACCACTGTGTTGGTTTCCAAATAATGTGCGCCTTTGTCATTTAAAATTTTGTCAAATTCTTTTGTATTTTCAAACACTTGATCAACCACAATTCTTTGAGGTGTTTCATTTGAAACTTTCTTTTCGTCTTTGTTCTCATCAGTGTCATCAGTTTTCCAGCTTTCAGCTTCCACATTATCAAACTTACAATGTTGCGAAGTTGAAGGTTTATAAATTTCATCCTCTACTATTGAATCAACTATTATTTCTTTACCTTTGATCTTAGATGTGATATTAATGATTGACAATTGAGAACAATCAACCTCTTCTTCCTCTTCTATCTCACTGATTTCACTCACATTATCTGAGTTTTCATCAATATCATCATAATTGAATTGTGAGGCAAGAATTGAATTTTCGGTTTTCTTTATGATTTTCACTTGTTCACTCTTTGTCAAACTTTCATTGACAATGTTAACCAATTCATCAGCATTCAGAAATTCATCAATTTTGACAATACCATATGGATATCTATCATCAGGTATTTTGTCAAATTGAGCAATTGTACTTTCGCAATCATAAGAAACAACATCAACTTTTTCACGTTCATACTCAAGAAAAGGTAAAAGTTTCCTATGTTGTTCTTTGCTTATATCAGAAGAATGATGTAAAGCAGTTAATTTTGCATACAATCTTTTTGGAGAATTACAATATATGTTTCTTTGTGCTAGCAATAACCTAACATCATTTGTAAGATTATTCCTATCACAATCTATATTTTTGACTTGCATTTTCAGTTTTTCTACTCTGCTCTTCTTTATTTCTAAATCTCTTCGTGTCTCACTTAGTTGCAAATTTAATTTTTTAGCTTCATTACTAGCAGACACAATAACAGAATCAAAATAAGCCACAGTATCATCAAATGAAACAATTTCAGCATCATAGGCAGATAAAGGAATATTAAAAGATTCAAGAATTGCACGTACCTTGGTTGTCATGGGTGATTTGTCAGTGGATTTAGATACAAAACATCTCCCTGAAATGTTCTCTTCGCAATCCTCAAAACTTGTGAACATTGCCCCATGTGTGGGATGCCTCATTTCCTCGTCATTAGATCCTGAAGACCAGATCTGATATGTTCCACTTTCTTCATCAGTAGATTCTCCCTTAGCAACTAAAGACACTCCTTTGGTCTTAGCACGTAATTCTTCAATCTTTTCAGAGTAGTAAGCTTCATCTTTAACTTTTTCCTTCTTCTCTTCTTTCTTTCGCAACATGCAATCTGCTGCGAAATGATTCGCACCATTGCAATAGTGACAGTAAATTCCTGAATCACCTTTCAACTTTTTCTCTTCATTCGTATCTTTCTGTTTCTCATCTGTTTTCTCCATTTTCTTCCTCTCCTCCCCTCCAGTTCTAGTGACAGCATTCTTCACATCACTAGTCTTTCCTTTTGGATTAAAAGGCTTTTTGAAAAACTTCTTAACTCTGTTGTTTGAATAGAATGCTACAGATTCATCATCGGAGTTCATCAAAAATCCTTCTTCATCTGAACCAACTTTTTCATCAGTTTCTGATACCTTTGAAACAAGAGCCAAAGGACCACCAATTACTTGTTTTGACTCTTCATACATTTCTGAGACCTCACATTCATGTGTTTTTAGTTGATTGTAGAGATCATTCAATTTAGTTGTATCAAAACTTTGTTGATTCTTAATCATCATGCTCACACTTCGCCATTCCTTGCGAAGACCAATAATGAAAGTTAAATTGAATTCCATGAGAGATCTAGTGATACCATACCTATTGCAGCGAAACATAAGCTCATTCAGACGACCATAGTAATTTTCAAGAGTTTCTGCATCCTTTTGTCTGAATTCCTTCAATTCAACTAGACATTGCTTCACAGAGTTGATCTTCGTCTTTTCGCTACCTTGATACTTTTCTTTTAGAGTGTTCCAGATATCCTTGGCTGTTTTACAACTACGAATGTAATTGTAAACCACAGGAGGTAGGGCACCTCTTAGTTCCCTCATGCACCTCTTTCCATTATTCTTCAGTCGTTTTAGTTGATCATCAACATCAGTAGATGCAGTGGATGGTCTAATTGGTTGAACATTAGCAGGAGCTTGTACTGTTCCATCGATACAATTCCAAAGTTCTTCATCAATTCCATTTAAGTAATCTTCCATTCTATTAGCCCACTGATCATAGTATTCTGGAATTAACATCGGAATTTTGGTTGAGGAACCAAGCAAGTGAGAGAAAGAAGTCATTGTATTCATGTTGAAGTTCGCCATTGATGATCACAGAAAATATCCGAAAACTTGAAAACTTGATGAATTTGAGAATTTGATCAAATGAATTGATCACAAATCACTAATCGATTACTCGACTTAACAATTCAAATACATAATCAATTCAAATCTTAAGATCAAAAGTGATTTTCAAAACCAAAATGCGTGGAAAATTTTGAATTATATTGCAACTCAAAAGGCAAATGATTCTTATACGAAAATCAGATCTAAGCAGTTTGAATCCTGCTCTGATACCAATTGATGAGAATTGTTATCGAGATTTGAGAGAAGAAAAGTTAGATTTGAGTGATTGAAGATTAAGAACACGAAGAGTAAATATTAATCAGATCTCATATTGATAAAGACTGATTACAAAATAAGCAGAGAAGAGATATCTGTTGCGAAAAGTCTCTCTTCTACTTCTAACCCCAGTCCCTATTTATAGGAAACATGAGTGAACAAAAAATATACCAAGTCTAGACATTTTAACTTCGCATAACAAATGACTTAGTAAAATAACATAAAATGCGAAACTATACAATACACTATTTTCGACTTTTTACAATTTTACATCTACAAAAGGAACTCGACGAGTCAACCTAGGATTTCACGACTTCTCGAGTTCAAGAAGAATTCGACGAGTTCGGTTGACATGGACTGTTAACCTTGATTGTTGACTTTGACGTTGGCCAAGGGTTGACCAGTTGACCTTTGGGGGTATTTTGGTAATTTGGAGATTTATGGAAAAAGGGTTTTATGGTAACTATAGGTGGTGGAGTTTGTATTGGTGATTCAAGAGTTTGAGCCTATCATTTTCACTGTGACATTGTGAGGTGAGTTATCCTCACTATACTCAAGGGTCTAAGGCACCAAGGCTGGCCCTTTGAATTGTTATTGGGTAGGTTATGCTAGTATGATATGTTAGTTCGGTATCCTAGAGGGTAGGATAATATTATATGGTATGATCTGTTAGATCAGTTATGTCTATAGACTATAATATGGTTATTTGTTATATGTGCACATGTTTGTTTGGCGGTTGAGGCTTATCTGCTTTGTGCGAAAGCTAATAAACCTGGGCATTCCAACCTGTTGGTTGTGGGCCGTGAGTATTCCATCCCGATGATGATTGGACTCATAGTATGTGGGCATTCCAACCTGTTGGTTGTGGGCATGGGGTAATCCATCCTGAGGATGATTGGACCCATAGTATGATTGGCATTCCAACCGGATGGTTGAGGGCTTGGGGTATTCCAACCCGATGGTTGATTGGACCCATAGTATGCTGTTTATGATTATATGTGTGTTGTTGCGGGTATGGGTATTTTGGGGGGAGCTCACGAAGCTTTCGGGCTTACGGTTTCAATTTATTATTTCAGTTACATCAGGGGATCGTGGCAAGGCGAAGACATGATCGTACAGCCCCTCATGATTTGTTTATGTTTATGAAAAAACTCTGATGTTAGATATTTCAAAAACAACTTTGTAATGATGATTGATTTTAAAATGTTTTTAAAAAGTTTTAAATTGGCATGAAATTTTTGGGTGTTACAAATCTTTCCTTCGAAGCTTTCTTATTTTCCTCGTCAACAAGTTTGTTTAGCTCTGGTTTTACACTTTCTCCATTTCCCTTTGTGACAAACACTTGATTTGGAAAAACGACATATCAGTGCATTTGAAGTTTAGGTAAACCACAGAATTTGGTTGAAGATAGTGGGAACCTTTTTCTTTCATGATTTTGTCGAATATTTTTGTCTCTTCATAAACCTGATCTACAAAAATTCGAGGAATGATTGTTTATTTCGAAGCACAAGGAGTAATTGTTTCTTATGAAATATCTTCATCATCATCACTATCAGTCTGTCTATCTTCAACAGTCACATGGTCAGAATTAAAACTTTTGAAGCAGAGGGTTGGTCTTTGTTAACTTTAACATTCGAATCATGACATATTTATTTACCCTTAGCTAATGATTTGACATTAATGACAGATAACTAAGAACAGTCAACAACTTCCTCTTCTTCAATTTCATTGATATTGTCATCTTCAATATCAGCAAAATTGTTTTGGGAATAAGATGTTGAATTCTCTGTACTCTTCAAAATATTGACTTGTTCATTTTTAGTTAGGGTCTTATTAACAGTATCAACAAGATCATTTTCATTTAGATACTCATCAATTTTCACAATTCAATATGGATATCCATTATCAGGAACCTTATCAAACTCAAAAATTGTCATCTCACAGTCATAAGAAGTTGCATCTACTTTCTCTCTTTCGAAAGACAAAAATGGTAGAAGCTTCCTATGTTGTTCTTTACTTATATCTGATGAATGATGCAATTCAGTCAATTTACCATATAATCTCTTAGCTAATTTATAGTTAATGTTTCTTTGTTTCAACAAGATCTTATTTCAGTACTCAGACTATCCCTATCACACATGATATTTGTAATTTGTAATTCTAGATGATTTATCCTAGCTTTCTTTTCCTCCAACATCCTTTTTGTTTCTCGTAATTGAGTACTAAACTTTTTAGCATCATTGCTAGCAGAGATAACCAGATTATTAACATTAGCAATAGCAACATCAAACTCAGTTAACACATAATTATAAGGACTTGAAGGAATATTAAAGGATTGAAGTAGAGAGCTTACCTTCGATGTCATTGGTGCATTGTCCCCGGATGTCGAAACAAAATAGCTACCAGTGATTTTCTCTTCTTCTTCCTCCTCATACCTCGTGAACATGGGTCCATGCGTCGGATTTCTCATTTCTTCATCATCCGAGCATGAAGACCATATTTGGTATTTTTCCCTCATCTTCATTTTCTCCTCTAGCTACTATCGACAATCCCTTCGACCTTGCTCTTACTTCTTCTAACCTCTCCGAATAGTATGCTTCATCTTTAACCATGTTCTTCTTTTATTCCTTCTTGCGTAACATACAGTCATTGGCCATATGAGTAGCCCCGTTGCAATAGTGACAATCAACTCCCGAATCGCCCTTAAGCTTTTTCTCTTTCTTTGAATCCTCACCCTTCGCTTCTTTCTTCTCGAACTTCTTTTCATCACTCACCTTCCCAGTGTAGCTTCCTTTTACTTCCCTAGCTTTTGACTTCACATTGAAAGGCTTTTTGTAAAACTTCTTTACTCTATTGTGTAACATCGCAAAAATACAACCCAAAAATTTTGTTTTTAAAACATCATTAAAACCATCATTTCATTACCAAAGTATAAAATCATAAACTATGTGTTTCAAAATCTCACAATATCTATCACATATCAAATGTCATGTCAAATGTCATATCAAAATATCAGAGTAAAACCCCCAGGCTGAAGAATGTGGTGTTTGCCATGAGATCATCCCGAGCCCTTCCCTTTGCTAGTCGAAGTACCTGAAACCAAAGCTGAAAACTGTAAGCACGAAGCTTAGTGAACTCTCCCAAACTACCATATACCATACAATAATGTATAAACAAAATACTAGGCCTTGCCCACTGCATCGAACCGAAGTCCAGACTAACTAGGAACTTGCCCACTGCATCGGACCGAAGTCCGGAATAACTAGGGCCTTGCCCGCTGCATCGGACCGAAGTCCGGACTAACTAGGGCCTCGCCCACTGCATCGGACCGAAGTCTGGAATAACTAGGGCCTTGCCCACTGCATCGAACCGAAGTCCGGAATAACTAGGGCCTTGCCCGCTGCATCGGACCGAAGTCCAGACTAACTAGGGCCTCGCCCACTGCATTGGATCGAAGTCCGGAATAACTAGGGCCTTGCCCGCTGCATCGGACCGAAGTCCGGAATAAACTGAACATATCATAAACATGATCGTCACATATAACATAATCACATATACATGCATGAATCACAAAGACATCAAGCATACAAACTACTTCTCGGGACTACCCCGACATCGGACCCAAGTCCAGAACTACTATCATCTAAGTGGGCCGGCGTTGTGGTCGTAGACCCCTTCCTACTGGAAGGAAACTCACCTCGCACAACTGAAGACTGGCTGAAGCCTCTGGCTGCTATTCGAAAATTCCCCGAACTGCTACTCTCCTAGCTCACCGAGCTACCAATACCAACATAACACTTAGTCCCAAAATGCCCTCCAGGAGTCAAACTAAGTCATATATGGTTAAATTCAAAGTAAACGGTCCATGGTCAAATTCAACACTTCCAGGTTGACCTGACTCGTCGAGTTGCTCCATCAACTCGCCAAGTTCAAAATCTTAGAATCCTGCAATCGCGAACCAACTCGTCGAGTCAGCCACTGACTCGCCGAGTTCCCTGGCTAACCAGACTTGTGACAAACCGAGTCAACCCGCCGAATCATTCCCCTGACTCGCCGAGTTCACCCATAACCGGAAAACAAGACAACTCACTTAAACTCGTCGAGTCCCTCCCTGGACTCGTCGAGTTCCTCGGTCTGTTGGACAATCTTAAAGGATTAAGCCCTTATACTCCAGATCTGAACTACAATCTTCATAAACACTTTGCAAATGACTTATTAAGGGTAAAGTTTCCAGCTTTACCTATCCTAAGTCCTTGTTAATGGGTTTAGACAAAACCCTAGCTTATTAAGACATAACTCCATGATCTAAAACCCGTATTACTCCAAACGAAAACAGGGAAATCAAGATCTAGGCTCTAGACGTCCAATAACCACGGAAAGTCCTGGACTTTACTTCCTTGCATCGCCTTTAGGGCTCCAAAAGTCCATGATACTCTCTTTAAGCTTGCATGGTACATCCTAATGGCATAAAGCTTGTACCTTTATGACTTAGCCACACTTAAGGGCTCCAGATCTGAATGGATCTAAGCATGGGACGTCCTTGTCCCCATAGATCTAGCTTTTGAACCAAAACTCAAACAAAAGGAACATGAGGAGATTCTAAGAGGTTGATGAGCAAGGTCAAGACTTGATTACTAGAAAGTGATGAGATTAAGAAGCTACTTCTGGATCTACAATCCCCTTCTTTATTCCTCCAAGCTTTTCTCCTTCTTCAAGCTTCCAAGTAGACGACACACACTCCAAAAATGGCTCACAATCACAAAAAGGAACTATGGTTTCGTGGGTGAGGATTTGGGGTCTCGGGGCTGAAGATGAGGATGAGGGGATGAGAATATGCGGCTTAAGTAGGGCACCAAGTCCCAAAATTAAGGTTTCCCAACCCAGACCAGACTCGCCGAGTCGGCCACTTATTCCGCAACACGGAAGTTGCTCCTCCTCGCCGAGTTCTTCCTAGGACTCGACGAGTTGACTCCTTTACTTAGGGTTTTCCTTTCCTTTCTTAGTTTGTTGGATTGGGGGTGTTACAACTCTCCCCCACTTAAACTAGACTTCTTCCTCAAAGTCCGCTAAGGCCAACTATCCTGCAATCAACTCATAAGATTTCTTCCCGGTGAATACATCAATTCCATTGACCTTCCGCCCGGTCATTCAGCCAAAAACTAATCTTTGAAGATAAAAACCTCGAGAGCACTCTGAGCACCAGCAATCCAGAGAACATGGCTCTCATCTAGTCGACATCCCCTCCAGTACTCCCCGAGTACTTTCACTTGGCATCCAAGGGGCTCACCCCTTTACTCTACACCGACACGGCCTTCCTAAGGCAATGATACCTAATAAAATCTTCTTCCTATCTCTGTGAAGGACATACTCTTCGTTATATCTGCATTTCTAGCCACTCCTAGTGCTAGTTACTTCACTGATACTCACCACATGCTTCCTCCTACTATATCTCAGTGCTAAACACCCAACCAAGCGAATAAATCAGATAATCGTTCGAGTAAAAGATTCATCCCTGCAACAGTTAGACTCTTATGAGAGCTGGGAAATAGGGTCAAACCATTCAACCCTGTTGTGAGTGGCGTAGCACCTCTCAGTCAACTAGCTGTTCCACCAGGAATTCTCTTATCGTTGACCCCGACCGAAGATCCTCCTATCTCCTGTCCGTATTCTGGACGAACCGGGACCACTCTGGTCCCAACTAATCTGCCATAATCTGGGTTACCAGACTCCCACTAGTTACTGCACCCAAGTTCAATCACTGAGTCGCTCTCAGCAACTTCCGAAGAAAACTTCGGCTAACTAAAACTTCTATATATAACTTACCACTTTGGCTCCATAAGTCCTGGGATCCTTGATCCCCTATCTTGACTCTAAGGTCTCTAGCATGTCCCACTTGCGCTGCTAATATCTCACGGGCTTCGCCCACGGGTCTCACTTTACCCATACTACTGAGCGACCCTGCCCCCTGTCTCACTTATCTAGGGCTACACGGGTCTTAAACCATCACGAATCCTCAACGAACTATCCTTTCTCGATCTCCATCGGGCTGACTAGGAGATACGGGGCTCTCCCACACTCCGCTAACAAGGAGTTACGGGCCCTCGTCCACACTCATCTATCTAAGAGATACAGGCCCCCGCCCATACTCCTCTAACTAGCTACTAACAAATGTTGCAGCTATCTCGCAGTCTTACCACACTCTCCATGCTATCTCTACACTGACTACTAATCTGAAAACATCCCATGCCGGACATTCCCTCAATCTGCATCTTGACTCACTCGAGTCCTACTGGTGATGCTCCAACCTGGTTTTCCAAACCAGCCATCAACTAACATGAATGCTAGAACTACACCCGCGGACTTACAACATTCTAACAATATTTGGCTGCTAGTGAATGCTACAGCTGCACCCGCAGACTTACAACACTCTCGACCTAATACTCAACTGCACTTGATTCTTAACTGGGGCCCTAACCTGGTTCCTGAAACCTACTTCCCAAAGCCTAGGAAAAGCGTAAACCAATTGTTGGAACATTTTCTGACCTCTCCGCTCATCCAATCCTTAATCAAGATGACCACTTGACCGTCTCCCGTTCTAACGGAAAAATTTCAAGCCTGGTTTCCCAACCAGTCATCAGCTAATTGTGCATATGCGAACTCAACTTCAGGAAGTTTTCCCCAACTCCTCGCCAATGTGCTCCTCCATCCAAACAGCCACTTGGGCTGCTTTCCTCCTAAACAATGATGCGAACCCAATCCAGTCTCGCACTTACTTCTGCTTCTGATCACTCAGGTGGTTCTCCCTCACTTTGATTCCACTAGCTCCTTACAGCTTACAGCTTGATAAGGATTCTCAATCTTTTTCTCCATCTAATGGTCCACCTACTGACAACCAATACTTACTATTGCTAGTGCTACAAAACTAACCAATACCGAATCTAAACCACTCTAAAAGACTAAAAGAATACCTCCTGATCCCCTCTCACACTTGCTACAGTGACTGCATCCTGAGAACCTGCTTACAAGGACACATCTTCGAACTACTACTCTAACATCCAAGGTATGCAGATGGCATATGAATTAATCACAAGCAGTAAATATAACATTCTGAAATACACTTACTAACATCGATGCAATACCATAACAATAAAATGATAAACGGAAGTTAAATTTGAAATACATACCAGCGGTCTATTACGACTCGATCTTCACATCCTGCGGAACCATGGGCATTGAGACTTAAACTCCCTCCCTTCTCCGAAGTATCGGTGAAGAAACCTAAGCTGCCTTAACCACTACACGGGGGCAACATGTCATGATATGTACGGGCTGATGACAACGATGACACAACTCAACCTCCACTATGCATTCCTGACGATTGTAACCCTTCCACCCGCACTTGTCGCACTTAGATCTGACGTGAATTTTATCATGTCTCCCTTTACCCCTTTTGCATTCACTACAACTGCTCAACTTGTTGAGCCTGACTAGAGGTTCGCTTCCTCTTCCCTAACTGCCCATCTAACCCAATTTATTGCTCCCGAGCTACTCCGACTACCCCATCAATCGTCTGAACAGTCGCTGTCAGATCCTGGAACCTAGCGGTTACTCTATCCGTAACACACTCAATAATGCCGGGTAACTCCTTACGTACAGCTCACGAAACCTCCACATTGATACAATCCTGTAGTGAACTCTCCTGAAGACAAGGTGTGTAACTCACCTCCGATCCCTGATGACAAGAGCTAATAACGGGACCCTCCCTTCTGAGGGATCCAAGAGATCCATAGACATTGCGCCCCAGAGGAGCTCCTAACATGGCCACCATCTCAGTGCGAAAGGCTCCCAGTCTTTCATCCAAAATCTCTAAAATACCTTCCTTGACCGTAACAAAGATCACAGAAGTCTGGTCTAGAATACTACACGTAATCTCTATTGATACTAACGCTTTCATCTGCTCCCTGAGCTGCTCGGCTCCTGAACTCGAGCCTAACTCCTCACTAGCACCTGAACTGCCCACTGGCCTACCCCGTAGCTATTGGATTAGTGTCTAAGGCTGTAACTATATTTGGTAAGTACTTGACCCGGTTGTGCATGGTCCTTTTGGGCTGCCTTCACCATAGCAACTTGACAAGGTGATTTATTTAGAGAGAAGAGATATTATTATTAATGTATTATAAGAATAATATGTTAAAGGAATAATAATATTATTTGATTGATATAAGTCATAAATTAATTAAGAATTAATTTGGTGACTTAAAGAGATTAATTGAATAAAGGGGCATAAACTGTCAATGTGTGATAGTTGTGTTTTAGGCTATGAATCCTTATGGATATGGGAAGGGACGATTTTAAGGATATGGATATCCTCGAAATCGTCCAAGGCCTTATCTAGAAGGATCTTTGGATTGCTTTGAGGCTATGTTATCCAATTAGGGTTTAAGGTAAAACCCTAGGAGCTCATAGTATAAATAGACCCTTAGGGTTGGAGAAATCGGCCACTCTATGCATGAGGAAACCCTAGAGCCGATTTCTCACCTCTCTCCCTCTCTCAAATCATCTTCTTGCTAGTAGGTGTTTGTAAGCCATTAGAGGAGTGACAATTATGACTCTAATCTCCAAGGAAAAGAAGTTTTCAAGCAAGTAACTCAAGGTATTCTTCTAGATTTGATTTCATATGTTATGAATTGTTTGTTTACATTAGATATACGATTCAAAGTCTTGGATACAAAGCATGTTCAATTAGAGAAACCTAGATCCAAGCATTAGGGTTTGCATGTGCACATAGGAAAGTTATTATGGCTCAAACCCATTAGTGGTATCAGAGCCTTGATTGGTTTCAATTGAATATGATGCTTAACTACTTTGCTTGCTGAAAATCATTTTTCTTGGCCTCTACCCGACCCAACTCGGCGAGTCAGTGTCTGGACTCGACGAGTTGGCCCTACTCAGCGAGTCCGAGCGTCAGTCAGAGGATATTTCGGGATTTTGTTGCTGTTTTGTCTTGGATTTGATACCTAAATCGTTTTGTTATGTTAAAATCTGAATTTTGACTTAATTTTATGATTATCCTTAACATAACAATAAATAATTTCAAATCTTTTAAATATTGGTTATTTATATGATAAATATGGACTATTTAAAATTATTTGGTAATTATCTAATGACTAAAATTGGATTAGGTCAAATATAGATAATTATGAAATTAGTTATTTGAATTATTTGTTATTTGATCCCTTTAGTTTTGAAGAGTTCAAAATTTGTCCCGAAGTTATGAGATTTAAATTTTGTGATTAAAAGTTTAATTTAGAATAATTTAAATTTCAACCCCTAGAGTTTTACAAGTTTAAAATTCAACCCTATACTATTATATTATTAAAGCTTAATGAATATATATAAGTATAATTAAAATGCTAGTCTTACCGTTAGTAGGCCTCATTCACGAAGCTGATCTATAAGGTGGGTATAAGGTTGCTGCCTATAAAATGGCGCTTAATGGGTGTACACTCACACCCACTGCTTACTTGACTGGTGGAGGGTCGTTAGCCGAACGGGTAGGATAAGGCAACTCTCTCTTCTCATTAAAAGTATAATGTTAAAATATAAAGTAACTACATGTTTTTCCAAATTCCCAATCCTAGTTACTTTAGGCAAAAGTGAATTGATGCAATCCCATGAAATTACACTTTGCACCCTTGCTAAGAAGTTAGTGGAGCATGTGTGGTTTACCGGCACACTAATTGGTTCTAAGAAAAGGTGGAAAAGGGTGATTCTTTGTGTGTCATAATTCGGTGGAGCGTGTGTGGTTTACCGACACATCAAATAGGTGATTATAACAAAGAAGGCACCATGTAGATTTGCATGGTTATTCACACCCACTTTGTGATCCTCGGTATCCCAGTCACAAACGAGAGGGGTATATCGAGATTTAAACATGTCATTGAAAAGTTCAATGAATCTCCAAGAAAACCTAGGAATTCTCAATGCATTTAAAACTTAAGGTTATGTTTTCATGGTGAAGAATTAGTGAATCGTCATTCACTTACCTCCAAAATTATTTGCATGTTGGATTACGACATCCCTTTTCTAATATGTGAATAATGTTGTTGGGTCCTTGCCCTAATTTTTCATTTTGGGTGTTTAATTAGGGATTCAATACTAATAAAACTTTGTCCTTTCTATTTGTATATATCGACGCTAACAACGTTGCTGCTAACTCATTCACGTTAATGAGTCTTTGTCAAAAAGTGACTTTTGATGGATCAAACTTTAGCGAATGGATAAGATACATTCGCACGATCGCATGCTATGAGGACAAAGAGTATGTCCACGACGAAAAGCTCGAGAAGGTCAACCCAGAAATCGCTACTATCGAAGAGATGGCTATCTTTGAGACCCATGAATGTGATGCAACGAAGGTCCATTGCATCATGATAGCCACAATGAACCCCGAATTCCAAAATTCCTATGAGGACATGTATCCTTATGAGATGCATCTAGACTTGATGGAGAGATATCACCAAAGCGCGAGGCAAGAGCGCTATGAGATCATAACGAATATGATCACTGCTAAAACGGGAAGTGGAGAGTCTCTAACTGTGCACTTGCAAAAGAGGCAAAGGTATGTTGATCGTCTTCTCAAGTTGAATGTCAACTGTGGGGAAGATTTGTCTATCGACATTGTTCTTCCCTCCTTTCCCTCATGCTACAACCAATTTAGGATGACCTACCACATGAACAAGGAAGAGGTCACACTAAGCAAACTCCAAGAGCTACTAAGGACTGCTGAGAGCAACCTCAAGGACAAGTATGTTGCACCAACTCCCAATCCACCCGCTGCTCCTGTTTTGGCTATTAGGCAGGGAAGGGGCAAGAAGAGGAAGGCTTCGTGAAAGAACCACCACAAGGGAAAGTCCCAAGATGGTTCCTCTTCTAGTGGGACCAAGGTTGATCCTGCTAAGCCCAACCCTAACCCAAAGGAGGCAGAGTGCCATCATTGCCACAAAAATAGGGCATTGGAAGAGAAGCTGCCCGGAATATCTGCAAGCCATCAAGGATGGAAAGATCAAGCCATCTTTTGCAGGTATATACACAATTAAATCTAATGATTCATCTCATGCTATTTCTTGGGTTCTTGATACAGGATGTGGTTACCACATTTGTTCTGATTTGCAAGGACTAGGAAGAAATAGGGATGTAGAGGCTAGAAGAATAAATCTAATCATGGGGAACAGAAGATCGTCGCCTGTGACCAAGATTGGAGTGTATTCTTTAGTGCTTAGGAATGGTTTAAGTTTAGATTTGAACAATTGTTGCTATTCGCCAGAAATGGCTAGAAACATCATTTCATTTCATGGTTTGTTTAGACAAGGATTTAGATATTCGTTTAATAATGAGAATGGTTCGATTTATGCTTATCTAAATGGTGTTTTATATTTTGAAGCAATGCCTTGTAATGGAATTTATGAAACTATTATGGTTGTAGATAACCTAGGAAATGATGTGTTGTGTATGGATTCTTCCAATAGTATGCATAAAGCATTTTTGTGGCATTGTCTTCTTGGACATGTCAACAAGAAGCACATAGCCCAACTCCAAAAGGATGGAGTGTTGGAGTCATTCAAACTTAGGGAAGATGACACATGCGAATCTTGCTTACTTGGAAAGATGACCAAGTCACCCTTCACTAGCACTTGTGAGAAGGGTGAGGGTTTATTGGATCTCATACATACCAATGTATGTGCGCCCTTTAGATCCACCACAAAGGATGGGAATCACTTCTATGTGACTTTCACCGATGATTATAGTAGATATGGGTATATTTACTTAATCAAGCACAAGTCAGAAACGTTTGAAAAGTTCAAAGAGTTCAAAAATGAAGTGGAGAATCAATTGGGTAGGAAAATCAAGATGCTTCGATCCGATAGAGGAGGAGAGTACCTAAGTCTTGAATTCCACGACTATCTCAAGGAATGCGGAATAGTTTCGCAATTGATGCCACCTAGGACACCACAATTGAATGGTGTGGCAGAAAGGCGTAATTGAACCTTGTTAGACATGGTCCGTTCTATGATGAGTCGTGCTTCACTACCTATCTCATTCTGGGGGTATACCTTATAGACTGCCACCCATATCCTTAACCAAGTCCCTATAAAGAAGGTTGCCAAAACACCTCACGAGATGTGGACAAGGAAGGCTCCTTTGTTGGCACATATCAAGATTTGGGGCTGTGAGGTTTTCGTAAGACGAGAGACTCACGACAAGCTCGAACCTCGTAGTGAGCAATGTATTTTCATCGGCTACCCGTAGAGATCCTTTGGATATCTCTTCTATAGACCGAGTGACAATGTTGTCTTCGTTGCGAGGAGAGGGGTTTTCCGAGAGCGAGAACTCATAAGCCAAGGAGACAATGGGAGACAGATCGATCTTGAAGAGCTTCAAGAGTCGAGTGATGAAGGAACCTCCACCGCTAGCACTCAACCCGAAGAGGAAACTCCGGTTGAACCAATTGACGAGTCCTTACCTCTTAGACGTTCCGAAAGATTTAGAGTTCAACCCCAGTTTTATGGTTTTCATATTACTATCGAAGGGGACACGTATATTAGTGATGATACACTAATAAATCTAGATGAACCTAATAGCTATAAGGAGGCCATGGCAGGCCCAGAGTCTACAAAATGGAAAGAGGCGATGGACAACGAGATTCAGTCCATGTATGACAACCAAGTTTGGAATTTGGTTGACAATGTGCCCGGACGTAAGACGGTTGGGTGCAAATGGATCTTCAAGAAGAAGACCGACGTGGATGGGAATGTACACACGTATAAGGCACGACTGGTGGCGAAGGGCTATACTCAAACTCCCAGAGTTGACTATGATGAGACCTTCTCGCCAGTTGCGAAGATAAAATCTATTAGGGTGATGCTAGCCATTGCTGCATTTCATGACTATGAGATATAGAAAATGGATTTCAAGACCGCTTTCCTTAATGGGAAGTTGGCTGGGGATGTTTACATGGCTCAGCCAGAGGGTTTTGTCGATGCCAAGCATCCCAATAGAGTGTGCAAGCTTGAAAAGTCCATTTATGGAATTAAGCAAGCATCTCGCAGATGGAATCTTTGCTTTGATGAGAAAGTCAAAGAGTTTGGATTTGTACAAAGCGAAGATGAATCGTGTATATATGTCAAAGCCAGTGGGAGTATAGTTAGCTTTCTCGTTTTGTAGGTCGATGACATACTGCTAATGGGAAACGACATCCCGACTTTGTAGGAAGTTAAGTCCTGGCTCGGGAAGTGTTTCGCTATGAAGGACCTCGGAGAGGCTTCCTATATTTTGGGAATATGGATAATGAGAGAACGAAGTAAGAGAGTAATAGGACTTAGTCAGAATACTTACCTAGATAAAGTACTAAAACGTTTTAGTATGGAAAACTCGAAGAAGGGAGAACTACCGATACAAAGTAATGCCAACTTGAGTAAGACTCAAAGTCCAAGTATTAAAGCCAAGATAGCTGAGATGAGCCGAGTACCTTACGATTCTGTAGTTGGCTTAATCATGTACGCTATGACTTGTACTCGCCCTGATATGGCCTTTGCTTTGAGTAGGGTCAGTAGATATCAAGGGAACCCTGGCAGAGCTCATTGGATTGCGGTTAAGAATATCCTTAAGTACCTTCAGAGAACCAAGGAATGGTTTCTAGTCCTCGGAGGGAATGATGACTTAAAGGTGCGAGGGTATAGTGACGCCAATTTCCAGACCGACAGGGACAACTACCGTTCGCAGTCGAGCTGGGTCTTTACCCTAAATGGAGGAGCAGTGACTTGGAAAAGTTCCAAGCAGGAAACTATAGCTGATTCAACGTGCAAATCAGAGTATATTGCAGCGAGCGAAGCGTTAAAGGAGGCGATATGGTTGAAGAACTTCATTGGTGACCTTGGAGTTGTGCCTGCCATAAAGGAGCCTATGGAAATTTTATGTGATAATGAAGGAGCGGTTTCCTTGACCAAGGAACCAAGGGATCATGGTAGATCTCGGCATATCGACAGAAAATATCACTTTATTAGACATCGAGTAGAAGAAGGACACCTCGTGGTTAAGAGGATATCATCAGAAGATAACCCAACAAATCCGCTTACGAAGGCACTGAGTAGGGTTAAGCACTTGCAGCACGCTAGGAGCATTGGACTTAAGGATGATATTAGTTTAGATTAGATAGTTTTAGAAACATATAATAGATAAATGTATTTGACATTTGATGATTAAATAAAGAAGTATTATTTATAAGTAAGGTTACTGTCTTATGTTAATTGTTTAACTATTGTTTCACTTTGCATGTTTTTACTTCCAAAATAATTAACTTTGTTAAGAATAATCGAATTATTCAAATAGTCCACAATCGTTCATGTGTTGGAAGTAGATATAAATGAATATTTTCATGAACTGGTGTGTAGATTGTCTAAATGGTATTAGACATAGCAAAGGTTTGCTACAACATTCATGAGTGCTTATGAACAAGTTTTAAGCATTGGAATAAACCCGTGCTTGCTGGAATCACTTTATGGAATGTGACAAAAGTGATCGCAAGACGATAATATCATATGGTCTTAAAACCTAAATATATGGTTTATTATTTATTAATTGGTTGTGCATTGATAATGTGAAACTGCATCAGTAAATTGATGTTATAAAACACATTGTTGTGTATAATTGATTGGTGGATAAGTAAATGCATATAAGTCGAAGTTTATCTGTTACTTCTATCCTAAGAGGGTAAAAGCGATATCACGGTCGCTCGATGATTTGATTTGACTTATGTGTCGGGCTCAGTCAGGACTGAATTGATGTGTTCATTTAAGTTCTATCTCAAATAAATCTGAGATCGAGAAACCAACTGCTGGACAATTAGTTCCATGAGATTGTCCGCACAATATCTAAACAGAGGACTGTATGATCCCTTATCTAAAGGACAGGTTACTGATGAGATCAGAGTTGACAGCGTCTTTGAGAGCTACGATTGCTAATCGGATTGTGTTTGCATTTATAGTTACTAGACTTATCCAAGTGGGAGACTGTTGGATTAGTGTCTAAGGCCGTAACTATATTTGGTAAGTACTTGACCTGGTTGTGCATGGTCCTTTTGGGTTGCCTTCACCATAGCAACTTGACAAGGTGATTTATTTAGAGAGAAGAGATATTATTATTAATGTATTATAAGAATAATATGTTAAAGGAATAATAATATTATTTGATTGATATAAGTCATAAATCAATTAGGAATTAATTTGGTGACTTAAAGAGATTAATTAAATAAAGGGGCATAAACTGTCAATGTGTGATAGTTGTGTTTTAGGCTATTAATCCTTATGGATATGGGAAGGGACGATTTTAAGGATATGGATATCCTAGAAATCGTCCAAGGCCTTATCTAGAAGGATCTTTGGATTGCTTTGAGGCTAAGTTATCCAATTAGGGTTTAAGGTAAAACCCTAGGAGCTCATAGTATAAATAGACCCTTAGGGTTGGAGAAATCGGCCACTCTATGCATGAGGAAACCCTAGAGCCGATTTCTCACCTCTCGCCCTCTCTCAAATCATCTTCTTGATAGTAGGTGTTTGTAAGCCATTAGAGGAGTGACAACTGTGACTCTAAGCTCCAAGGAAAAGAAGTTTTGAAGCAAGTAACTCAAGGTATTCTTCTAGATTTGATTTCATATGTTATGAATTGTTTGTTTACATTAGATCTATGATTCAAAGTCTTAGATACAACGCATGTTCAATTAGAGAAACCTAGATCCAAGCATTAGGGTTTGTATGTGCACATAGGAAAGTTCTTATGGCTCAAACCCATCAGTAGCCTCACCATACTACTACTGCTCCCTGCTACTCTCATCCTAGGCTTGCCCTAAGGTAATCACCATCCCACTCTCCGCCATCAGCTGCATAAGAATTCTATGCTTTCCTTCCCTAACTAGCTTGCGAATACTATTACATATTACTCAGACCAGATAATTCTTCAAATGAGATATCCTACCCTACAACGGTTGGACTCAGACTAGAGTTTCGAAATAGAGCTAGACCTAGCATTCTGGAATTATTTAGTCCTTGCAATATATAACTTAACATATTTGTTTACTAGTTAGTGAAAGACAACTAGAACTCCTAAAAGCACCAAGCAAGCAGCATCCGGACATCGAGTACACATAATCAAGCATAAACTATGCATGCTATCATCCTGACTAATCTGTACTAACATGTAGTTCTCATAAAGTTGAAACACATATAGCAGGCACATAAGGCATCCTCCTTAAACCCTTAGTCCTAATCTAGCATGTTGTTCTAATAAAGCTGATAATCATAACATAAACTTGTATGGGTAATTTGGGAGTACTTACTTGAGCTAGGCTGATTGCATGCACTACACCCTTTTTCTTTTTCTTTTTTCAAAGTTCTTTTTCAAAATCCATTTTGTAAAAAATGATTTCTTTTGAAAAATTCTATACCAATTCCTTAGTTTGAGTTCAGACACACCCGAAAGTGTGCCTGAATCCCTCAAACCAAGGTTCTGATACAAACTTGTAACATCCCAAAAATACAACCCAAAAAAATTTGTTTTTAAAACATCATTAAAACCATCATTTCATTACCAAAGTATAAAATCATAAACTATGTGTTTCAAAATCTCACAATATCTATCACATATCAAATCTCATGTCAAATGTCATATGAAAATATCATAGTAAAACTCCCAGGCTGAAGACTGTGGTGTGTGCCATGCGATCATACCGAGCCCTTCCTTTTGCTAGTGGAAGTACCTGAAACCAAAACTGAAAACTGTAAGCACAAAGCTTTGTGAGCTCCCCCAAACTACCGCATATCATACAATAATGTATAAAGCAAATACTAGGCCTTGCCCACGGCATCGGACCGAAGTCCGGACTAACTAGGGACTCGCCCACTGCATCGGACCGAAGTCTAGAATAACTAGGGCCTTGCCCACTGGATCGGACCGAAGTCCAGACTAACTAGGGCCTCGCCCACTGCATCGGACCGAAGTCCGGAATAACTAGGGCCTTGCCCGCTGCATCGGACCGAAGTCTGGAATAACTAGGGCCTTACCCGCTGCATCGGACTGAAGTCCGGACTAACTAGGGCCTCGCCCACTGCATCGGACCGAAGTCCGGAATAACTAGGGCCTTACTCGCTGCGTCGGACTGAAGTCCGGAATAACTAGGGCCTCGCCCACTGTATCGGACCGAAGTCTGGAATAACTAGGGCCTTGCCCGCTACATCGGAACGAAGTCCGAAATAAACTGAATATAGCATAAACATGATTGTCACATATAACATAATCACATATACAGGCATGAATCACAAAGACATCAAGCATACAAACTACTTCTCGAGATTACCCTGGCATCAGACCCAAGTCCAGAACTACTATCATCTAAACGGGTCGGCATTGTGGTCGCAGACCCGTTCCTACCGGAAGGAAACTCACCTCGCACAACTGAAGACTGGCTGAAGCCTCTGGCTGCTAGTTCATGATCTGAATGAGTCACACATACACCCTAGTACATGTTCCTCGGCGCTAAGGGCATCCCCGAAGCGTGGGGGATTTTGTGACATTTCTTTGGCTGTCTTGTATTTCTAATAAGTTGTTTAATCATTGGCATGTTGAATCATATACATAATGGACTAGTTTAGATCGATCATAACCGCATGATTATGAATTCCTTTTATTGAATAGAATAGTAAATTAAAGTCATAATACATTAATATGAAACTCGGTAGGGGTAATTTCAAATAACGAATTGATGCGAAATCCAGGCTATGTTATTGTCATTCAACCGCTACAAGACAACAATTACATAAGCTTGGGCCTATGTTGCTGACATAAAAACATCTATTTCCATGTCTTCGGAGACAACCCACAGGGTTTTGCCCGTTCTTTGTACATAAACCCTTGTCAGGCTTTCATGTAGTTTCAGCAGTTTTCCCACTTCCATGATGAATTCTCCCGTTGCTACTTCAGAAAAAGAACCAGCAGGTTGATGGATCATTACCCTGATGATATAAGAAAATAAAAGATTTCTTTATTTCGCATGATAAAGGGAAGATAAAACAAAGATAAAATAATAATAAGAAAAAACGATAGAATCGAACAATCGTATGGGCATTATGCATTGCATACGGCTCTACAATAAAATTGACCCTTGCCTTACATCAAATAAAGAAAAAATAGGATCAATCAGACCCCGATCGGTAAATGATCGGCTTACCACCCTTCCTTTCGGAGGAATTCAAAAATACTATGATGGCTCCGTTGCTTTATATATTTTATTTATTATATTTTTTTGTCTGTGATTTGTCTGTGATTAAGCAATCCCAAAGTTGCTTTTTTATTTGATCAAATAAACTAAGGAAAAAATAATCTTGTTTTTTTTTTCGCTCTATAAATATTGTTAAGAGACCTCTGGTGTGAAAAAAAGTTTGTGACGCTGGACTGGACATCCGATAAGAAAATCGGAAATACCTTTTTCTCATATTACTCTCTCAATACACAATCTAATGTTTTGAAAACAAAATTTCTTATATCGAATGCAAAGTGTCATGCTATTATTACTTAATATTCATATTTCATATGGCGAAGGCATGGTCTTCTTTTTTCTCTCAAATGAAAGCCTCATTGGCATCAAGCGTGATGGAATGCTAGACGTTTGGTAATTTCTCCTCCGACCAGGATAAAAGATCCCATTGAAGAGGCTAATCCCATGCATATTGTATGTACATCTGGTTGCAAAAAAATGCCTAGTATCATAAAGAGCCACCCCCGGTATTACCCATCCGCCAAGAGAGTTTATAAACAAATACAGATCTTTGGTATCATCCTCGATACTGAGATATATCATAAGACCAATACGTTGATTCGAGATCTCACTATCAACCTCTTGACCTAAAAAAGTAAAATTTCTCAATAAAGTCGGTTGATTAGGGTCAAACCCCTTCGGAACCGTACAGGCATCTTTTCATGCATACGGTTCAAAAAAAAGAATCAATGTGTAAATTCCAATACTTTTTATTTTTTCATAGCAAGTTCCTTCTAACTTATAAAAAAGGATTTTCTTTTATTTTTCACTAAACACGAGATTGTCTTCCTTTCCTTATTAACGTATAATATCAAAAAAGAATTCATTAAACTTATCCAATTAACTTCTCATTGATGGATTATTTCATCGCGATTCAATCCAATTCACGATGTTATTTTCTTGTTCTTAAATGGGCATCTTTAATCTTTTTAGGTTTATGTTCTACTCCGGGTAAAGATCCGCCTGATTTTGATTTGCACATATAGTACAAATGCTCCCATTACCACTTCTTTTTCTTATGCCTTTTTTTTAATTCACGCATTCCATAAAATAGTTGACGGCTTCATGCATATTACTCGATTGATTAACATAAGAGTTTGAAATAACTTCGATCTACTTACAAAAAAGGATTTCTTTCAATCAAATAAAAATAGGAATCATTTATTATATAAAATAGATATATTATCACTTGGTTTTTTTAAACGGAGCCTGGATACTTCAATGTAGTAGTCCAATTAAGCCAACCATAAATTCTTCTAATTGATAATAGTAATCTGAATCACCCCCCCCCCCCAAAAAAAATGCATCTAATTGCACTTCACGCTCCAAATTTTTGATGATTCAATTAATCTTTTGTGGGCGAAACAGAGGATATCTCGATTGGGGAGAAAATGGGGAAATCCTATATGACCCAATATATCTGACATGTCGCACTATATGTCAACCCAAGATGCATCTTCCTCTCCGGGACTTCGAAAAGGCACTTTTGGAACACCAATAGGCATTAAATGAAAGAAAAAAGAACTCAGTACTAGATTTTACTTTGATATGGAAACGTAACAAAGCCTTTATTATCTTTATAATTATCTTTATAATATTGTACTTTATCCTAATCATGTTTTATTCATAAATTAGAAAAATTTATAAAGAAAGTCAGAAAAAATAAGGGAAAATTATTACGAATAGTGTCCTTTAATGATGAACAAGTATGGGCACATTCGCTCATATAAAATGACATTAACCTCCCCATTGCGTATTGGTACTCATCGAGTATAGAATAAATATGCTTCTCTTTGTTCCTATAAACAAAATTGTTCCATTATTACCAACAGAATAGAACAAATATGAACCCTTGCGTTGAAATAATACACTAAAGAGGGGGTCCATAACATAGTCATAGTATATTTCCAATGCAATAAAGTTACGTAGTGTCTTTTTTCTTTCATAAAGGGGTATTTCTGTGGGTTTGCCTTGGTATTGTGTTCATACCATTGTATTGAATGATCCCAGACGGTTGCTTCTTGTTCATATAATGCATACAGCTTTGGTTGTTGGTTGGGCCGGTTCTATGGCCCTGTATGAATTAGCAGTTTTTGATCCTTCTAACCCCGTTCTTGATCCAATGTGGAGACAGGGTATGTTCGTTATACCCTTCATGAATCATTTAGGAATAACCAATTCATGGGGTGGTTGGAGTATCACGGGAGGGGGGGATTATAACCAATCTGAGTATTTGGAGTTACGAAGGTGTGGCCGGAGCGCATATTGTGTTTTCTGGGTTGTGCTTTTTGGCAGCTATCTGGCATTGGGTGTATTGGGATCTAGAAATATTTTCTGATGAACGTATAGGAAAACCTTCTTTGGATTTGCCCAAGATGTTTGGAATACATTTATTTCTTGCGGGTCTGGCTTGCTTTGGTTTTCATGCATTTCACGTAACAGGTTTGTATGGTCCTGGCATATGGGTGTCCTATCCTTATGGACTAACAGGAAAAGTACAAGTTGTAAATCCATCGTGGGGTGTGGAGGTTTTGACCCTTTTATTCTAGGAGGAATGGCCTCTCATCATATTGCGGCAGGGACTTTGGGCATATTAGCAGGCCTATTCCATCCGCCCGCCCCAACGTCTATACAAAGGATTACGTATGGGCAATATTGAAACTGTCCTTTCCAGTAGTATCGCTTCTTTCTTTTTTGCAGCTTTTGTTGTTGCTGGAACTACATCGTATGGTTCAGCGACTACCCCCATCGAATTATTTGGGCCTACTCATTATCAATGGGATAAAGGGTACTTCCAACAAGAAATATGTAGAAGAGTTAGTGTTGGGTTAGCCGAAAATCAAAGTTTATCAGAAGCTTGGTCTAAAATTCCTGAAAAATTAGCCTTTTATGATTACATCGGAAATAATCCCGCAAAAGGGGGATTATTCAGGGCGGGCTCAATGGATAACAGGGATGGAATAGCGGTTGGATGGTTAGGACATCCTATTTTTATAGATAAAGAAGAGCGTGAACTTTTTGGACGTCGTATGCCTACCTTTTTTGAAACATTTCTGGTAGTTTTAGTAGACAGAATCTAAGTATAGTGTTGAACAAGTAGGTGTAACTGTTGAGTTCTACGGTGGCGAACTCAATGGAGTTAGTTATAGTGATCCTGTTACTGTGAAAAAAATATGCTAGACGCGCTCAATTGGGGTAAATTTTTGAATTAGATTGTGCTACTTTGAAATCCGATTGTGTTTTTCGTAGCAGTCCGAGGGTTGGTTTACTTTTGGACATGCTTCATTTGCTTTGCTCTTCTTCTTCGGACACATTTGGTATGGTGCCTGAACCTTGTTTAGAGATGTTTTTGCTGGTATTGACCCATATTTGGATGCTCAAGTAGAATTTGGAGCATTCCAAAAACTTGGAGATCCAACTACAAGAAGGCAAATAGGCTGTTATAACATTTTTTGGTGTCTTTCGAATATTTTTTTTTGATATAGGGTACCAATCTTGATTTGCATCGTCATTTTTTTGTTACTCTTGATCTTTCTATATTCGGGATATGATCCCCCAAAAAAGAAACAAAAAATAAACCGTTATGGAAGCTATAATTGTAAACCACGATCGAATCTATGGAATCATTGCTTTATACATTCCTCTTAGTCTCGACTCTAGGGATAATTTTTTTCGTTATCTTTTTTAGAGAACCTCCAAAAGTTCCAACTAAAAAATAAAAAAAAAATGAAATGATTTTTCATTATCACAATTGAAGTAATAAGCCTCCCAATATTGGGAGGCTCATTACTTCAATTAGTCCCCGTGTTCCTCGAATGGATCTCTTAGTTGTTGAGAAGGTTGCCCAAAAGCGGTATATAAGGTGTACCCAGTAAAACTTACAAGTAAACCATATATAAAGATAGCAACTAGGGTTGTTGTTTCCATTATTATATGACTTCAAGACCACAATGGATCTATGATAAGATCGTTTATTTACAATGAGATGGTATACAAAGTCAACATATTTCAATGAATACAAATGGCTACACAAACTGTTGAGAACGGTGCTAGATCCGGTCCAAGACAAACTACTGTAGGGGATTTATTAAAACCATTGAATTCGAAAATGGTAAAGTAGTTCATGGGTGGGGAACGACCCCTTTGATGGGTGTCGCAATGGCTCTATTTGCGGTATTTCGATCTATTATTTTGGAAATTTATAATTCTTCCATTTTATTGGATGGAATTTCAATGAATTATATCTATAAGAACCCACAAGTCCTAGCTTTTCAATAAAAAATGAATCATTTAGAGCTCGGATCTCTAGCTCATTCTATTTTGGTAGTTCGACCGTGGAATTTCTTTGTTTCTGTATTTCTGGAATATGAGTGTGTGACTTGTTATAATTGATCCTATTGATATTATAGAGAATGGGTTTGTCATCTTGATAGAGATAGTTCTACTTCGTCGGATATTTATTATAGTATCTAGAACACGGAATATATGAAATAGATTAAGAAATATTTGAACTATGATTCATACTTAATATTCAAACCTCGCGGCCGGACTCCAAAAAAATTTCAAAGAATTAGAATTTCTAAATATAAATTGAAATTGTTTCTTCTTTCAAATGCCTATTTATGCTTAGTTTGACTCAAAGACAAATATTTCTTCATATTTTTGGTAATTATCTATTCGTGGAATAAGTGATGATCTGATGGTTCTTGCTCAGGGAATCTTTGGGCTTAACTTAGTATTTTTATTGAATCATCGTGGTTATAGTATGACTCTGGGGATTTAATCGATTCATAGGGCCTTAACAAGAGAATTCCTATCAATAATCAAGAAAACAAATACTAAACATTATATATAAAAACAAATAAAAGAAAAAGAAAGAAATAGGGAAGAGAGGATTCAAGAGGCCCGTAAGGATCAAGATAAAGACGACTGAGCCAACTTGATATTTTGGTATTATCGCCACAAAGAAGAACTTTCGGATTTTTTATTCGTATCTTCAAAACAGATGGAGTCGAAAAGTAATAAGTTTCAAACTTTCTATTACATATCCATTCGAACCAATATTTTGGTGTTTTTGCTTGAGTTGTACGAGATGAAAGTCTCATATACAGTTCTCAGAAGGGGGGGGGGGTCGGGCCTATCTCAATAAAGTCTATGATTGGTTTAAAGAAAGTCTCGAGATTCAGGCGATTGCAAATGATATAACTAGTAAATATGTCCCTCCTCATGTAAACATATTTTATTGTCTAGGGGGGATTACGCTTACTTGTCTTTTAGTCCAAGTGGCTACAGGATCTGCTATGACCTTTTACTATTGTCCAACCGTTACTAATGCTTTTGCTTCTATTCAATACATAATGATTGAAGCTAATTTTGGTTGGTTAATCCGATCAGTTCATCGATGGTCGGCAAGTATGATGGTCATAATGATGATCCTACATGTATTTCGTGTATATCTCACCGGTGGATTTAAAAAACCTCGCGAATTAACTTGGGTTACAGGTGTGGTTCTGGGTGTATTTACTGCATCTTTTGGTGTAACTGGTTATTCCTTACCTCGAGACCAAGTTGTTTATTGGGCAGTGAAAATTGTAACAGGTGTACCTGAAGCTATTCCTGTAATAGGGTCACCTTTAGTAGAATTATTGCGTGGAAGTGCTAGTGTGGGACAATCCACTTTGACTCATTTTTATAGTTTACACACTTTTGTATTTCCGCTTCTTACTGTCGTAATTATGTTAATGTACTTCCCAATGATACGTAAACAAGGTATTTCTGGTCCTTTATAGAGAAGAGATAGCATAGATCTTTTGAATTCATCATTTATCACTTGGGGTAGGAACAATAGTATTTTATTTCTACAAGTATGGATTATTGAAAATAATAAGACATGTATTTGGATATTTCCCTTGAACTCCGCAATATTTTTATTTGACATAAATAGTTGAAGAGAATTTTCCGAAGAGAAAATGGATTATGGGAGTGTGTGACTTGAACTATTGATTGGTCTGTGTAGATATTTGATTATCTGCCACATTTAATTCACAACCAAATGTGTCTTTGTTCAAATCATCATGTAAGCCCATACAGAGGATAGGCTGGTTCGCTTAAAGAGAATCTTTTCTATGATCAGATAGGAATCATGTCATACATGAGCAGGCTCCGTAAGATCTAGTTCTCCTAACTTCAGATTGAATTTAATAGTATAAAAATGCATTCATTTCCTCTACATTGATGCAATCTGGTATCGGAGTGAAAAAAAAGGGTCTAAAGAACAATAGAGGCTAGGTTATATTAGTAACAAGTAAATCATTTGTATGTGTTTATAAAAGGTCTCTTTGGGGATAAACACCAATCATAAGGTCTGAGACGATCCATAAAGCAATTGATCATATCACGATCTATTTTATAAGCCTACTTGGGTATTGAGTATTTATTTATAAGAACTTAATTTTTTGCACTTGATAGTTTCAACTCGAGAAAAAAGAATCCAGTAAAATTTTTATTTTAATTATATAAAACCATTCATATATCGTATATGTTCATATATCGTATATTCGGGTTTCTAGGTAACATATATTTTATAGGGATTCATTTGTTTCTTTTGATACTTTCTCGATCCGGATGATGAAAAATTATCATGTCCGGTTCCTCCGAGGGATGGATCTATAAGAATTCGCCTATCCCAATAACAAAAAAACCTGACTTGAATGATCTTGTATTAAGAGCGAAATTGGCTAAAGGTATGGATCATAATTATTACGGGGAGCCCGCATGGCCCAATAATCTTTTATATATTTTTCTGGTAGTAATTCTAGGTACTATTGCATGTAACGTAGGCTTAGCGGCTCTAGAACCATCAATGATAGGTGAACCGGCATATCCATCTGTACCTCCTTTGGAAATATTACCCGAATGGTATTTCTTTCTTGTATTTCAAATACTTCGTATAGTACCCAATAAATTATTGGGTGTTCTTTTAATGGTTTCAGTACCTATGGGATTATTAACAGTACCTTTTTTAGAGAATGTTAATAAATTCCAAAATCCATTTCGTCGTCCAGTATTTTTGATTGGTACCACAGTGGCCCTTTGGTTGGGTATTGGTGCAACATTACCTATTGATAAATCCCTAACTTTAGGTCTTTTTTAAATTGATTCAATTGTGAAATAAAATATCACGACGTATGTATCTAGGTAACAGTCGCTTCAAAGTGAATTCTCCCTAGATACATCTATTCAATAAAATTATGAATCTATGCCAATTCCGAATTGTCCTAAAGATTCAAAACCTATTTTCGGACTTTTGTTAAAAAAAAAAGATGAAAAAAAATCCAATGAATTTAAAACTTATTTTTCGGTAAATCAATTAAGAAATTTTTTTCTAGAATGCCTAAAATTTGTTTGACATCTTCTATGCAGAAATGTTCCATTTTCATAAGATCTTCTTGATTGTTATTCAAAAGGTCCAACAATATATATATATATATATATATATATATATATATATATATATATATATATATATATATATATATATATATATATATATCCTTTTGAGACAATTATAGATCCTAGGAGGCAATTCTGATTGGTCAATAAAAATCGATTTCAACGCCATTTTTTTATTTTTTTTGTTAGTTTAGCCAATTTATCATAAAAGGTAAATGGGGGTAAAGGAACCATGTGTTGATTGCCCTCTAAATTTAAATTTTCTTCTTTGGTATGTAAAAAGGGAATCAATAAATCAATCAAATTTCGGGAGGCTTCATAAAGTGCTTCTTTAGGAGTGAAACTTCCATTTTTCCATATTTCGAGAAAGAGTATCTCTTTGTTACCATTTTCATAAAAATGAATACTATGATTCGCATTTCGAATAGGCATGAATACAGGATTTATAGGATAACTTCCATCTTGAAAGGTATTTGGCGCTTTTATAAGATATCTGCGATTCTTCTCTATCTGTAATCCAATAACCAACTCAATGGGTTCTGTCAAGCTAGCTATATGTTGTGTATTATCGAGGATTTCTACATAAGGCGGTAAGATGATATCTTGAGCAGTTACATATTCGGGGCCCCTGACACAAATAGACGCCTCACAAGTTCCATAAAGATTACTTCTCAATACGATTTCTTTTAAATTCATTAAAATTTCATGTACTGATTCTTGAATACCCATTATGGTAGAATATTCGTGTGATATTTTCTCAGATTTTGCGCGTGTGATGGATGTTCCTTCAATTTCTCCAAGCAAAGCTCTTCGCATAGCAATGTCTATTGTGTCTGCTGACCTTTCATAAGCGGAGACAGAATAAAGCGCCCATAACTAAGATGCTTATTGTCTGCTGCTGATTCAACACACTTCCACTGTAGTGTCCGAGTAGATACTGTTATTTTCTCTCGAACCATAATAATATTATTTGATTAGATCATTGAATCATTTATTTCTCTTGTTTCTCTTCCTTTGTTTCTCTTGCTATTGAAATATCTTCAGTTTTTATTTCTACACACGTCTTTTTTTCGGGGGTCTACAACCATTATGTGGCATAGGGGTTACATCCCGCACCAAAGTTAATAGTATACCACTTTTGCGAATAGCTCGTAATGTTGTGTCTCTTCCGAGACCGGGACCTTTAATCATGACTTCTGCTCGTTGCATACCTTGATCTACTACTGCACGAATAGCATTTCCTATTGCGGTTTGAGCAGCAAATGGGGTCCCTCTTCTTGTACCTCGAAAGCCAGAGTACCGACAGAGGACCAAGAAACCACTCGCCCCCGTACATCTGTAACAGTCACAATGGTATTATTGAAACTTGCTTGAATATGAATAACCCCCTTTGGTATTTTACGTGTACTCTTACGTGAATCAATATGTCCACGTGAACCTTTTTTGGTATAGCTTTTGCCATATTTTATCATCTCATAAATTTGAGTCAAAGATATATGGATATATCCATTTCATGTCAAAACAGATCCCCTTCTTATTTTTATATCGGGTCTTTAACAAGGCTGATTATCCTTGTCTTTGTTTATGTCTTGGGTTGGAACAAATTACTCTAATTCGTCCCCGACGACGGATTAGTCAACATTCTTCACAAATTTTACGAACAGAAGCTCTTATTTTCATATTTCCCACTCTTTACTTTAATTTTGAATCCACTTTTTGGAAGAAAATTAGTTTCTTGAAATTTTCTATTTTGAATCATATTCCTACGAAATAAATAGTGAAGTTAAAAAAACACCTAATCTTTCGAATCTTTGTTTCAGAGTCGATAAATTATACGACCTCTAGTTGAATCATAACGACTTACTTCAATTTTGACTCTATCTCCTGACAATATCCGTATAAAACTACGTCGGATCTTTCCTGAAACATAACCTAGAATCATATCTTCATTATCTAAATGAACCCGGAACATGCCGTTGGGAAGCGATTCAGTAATTAAACCTTCATGAATCCATTTTTGTTCTTTCATTACAGGTAAAACCCCCTTGAAGTATCAACTAGTGGAGGAAGAACCCTATTAGACAACCCACCCCTTCTCTTTTCTTTTTCACAAATAAGAAGTTTCGTATTGAATTCGGATCTTAGAAGGATTACCATATATATAACACAAAATTTCTCCGCCTATTCTTTCTAGTTGAGCCTCTTGGTCTGTCATTATACCCTGAGAGGTAGAAATGAATTACAATCCCCATCCCACCTAAAATTCTAGGAATTCTTTGATAGTTAGAATAGATTCGTAGACCCGGCCGACTGATCCGTTTTAAATTTAAAAGATTTCTATAAGTCCTTTTCCTATTCTGTCTATGTCGCAGGGTTAAAACTAAAAAAGATTTGTTGTTTTCTTAATGTTTTCTCACGTTTTCGATTAAACCCTCTCGTAAAAGTATTTTAACAATACTTTGGCTGATATTAGTAGATGCTACTCGAACCACGCTTTTTCTATACATATCGGCATTTCGTATAGAGGTTATTATGTCAGCAATAGTATCACTACCCATGATTAATTAAAATAATTGGTGCCTCCAAATTTGGATATAATCAACTTGTTTTTTTTTGACGTATTTGTTTATGAATATTAATTTTGAAAGGTATACGTGAGACAAAATCTACTAAATGAATCTTAATATATTTCTTTTAAATACCCTACTATAACCATATCATGCTCTGATTTTATAATACCTATAATAGCTCAGGGACTAATGAAACTATTTTAGTAAAATTGAACTGTCTCAATTCTTGGGCAATCGCACCAAAAACTCGCGTTCCTTTTGGATTTCCTTCTTGATCAATCACAATTGCAGCATTGTCATCATATCGTATTATCATACCGTTGTCACGTTTAAGTTCTTTACAAGTACGGACAATTACAGCTCTAACCACTTCTGATCTTTCTAGAGGCATGTTTGGAACTGCGTCTTTGATCACAGCAACAATAATGTCACCAATATGAGCATAACGGCGATTGCTAGCTCCTATGATTCGAATACACATCAATTCTCGAGCCCCGCTGTTATCTGCTACATTTAAATGGGTCTGAGGTTGAATCATATCCTTTTTTATCTGTTTTTTACAATACAAAGGTCGAAGAAAAAAAGAAATATTGTTTGTCCAAAAAAAGAAACCCGCACCCGCTATTTTTTTTACCCAAGGCATATTTCTTTTTTATCCCGAAATGATGAATTGAGCTCGTATAGGCATTTTGGACGCTGCTATTGAAATAGCCCTTCTGGCTATATTTTCTGTTACTCCACCCATTTCATAAACTATTCGACCTGGTTTAGCAACAGCTACCCAATATTCGGGAGAGCCTTTACCTGAACCTATACGTGTTTCTGCGGGTCTTACTGTAACTGGTTTATCTGGAAATATACGGACCCATATTTTTCCACTGTGACGTGCATTTTGTGTCATTGCTCGTCGACCTGCTTCTATTTGTCTAGAGGTGATCCAAGCAGGTTCAAGTGCCTGAAGAGCGTATTTACCAAAATAAATAGCATTACCTCGATAAGATATTCCCTTAATTCTTCCTCTATGTTGTTTACGGAATCTGGTTCTTTTGGGGTTATAGTTGATGGTTTATTTTGAATTTTATCTCTACTACAGAACTGGACGTGAGAGTTTCTTCTCATCCAGCTCCTCGCGAATAAAATGAATTCAAATTAAACATTTTGAATTCAATTCAGATGCAATATAATTTGAATGAAAATATACATGTATTTAATAAGTAATATAATGAATCATGGATTTCATTTAATCTAGATCAAATCTATTATGAATTTGTATATCTTGTTTGTATAGATAACTAAATATATTAAATAACATAACTATTTTTTTCTTATATTTATCTATTTTAGACTGTAAAAACGAATCTTTCTTTTGTTTTACTCTTTATCGTATTGGATTGGCCCAAATTTAGCAATCCAAGAAAATAAAGTGTTCGCGGGTGAATATTTACTCTTTCAATTTCTATTTCAGTTCTATCATTAGCTCATAACTTTCCGAATAGATGAATTGGTTTTTGGATGGTTCCGCCATCCCGATCCATGAATCATGCGAATTCATTTTCACTAGAATCTTTTGAATTCACAGGTCGTTCCGTCGTTCCCATCGCTTCTTACTTAATGGTTAGGTCTGAATTCGACAATGGAGCTATTAGTTCTTGAGTCAATATTCTTAGCCTTTATTGGCTCGAAGCTCTTTATTTTTTGTTCGATGAGCAGATCCATTTAATGTTAATGATGAATCCCTATTGATGCTTTATTACACAACTTTTTTTTTTGAGATGACTCATAGACCTTATATATTGGAATTATATATCATCAATATTCTTTTTCTTTCTTTCTCTCATCCTTCCATTTATCCATACCCTTTCTTTTTTATTTCGATTGACAACTTAGAAGCATATTTTTTAATAAATAATAAAAAAAGATTTCAGTTGCTACAAGAATATGAGCAATATATCATATCTTGACTGATTCTTTGGATCTAGATAATACGAAGTGATGAGTTGGTTATTACGTCTATAGTTATTTGTTTATAGTGTGGGGCTGGTTTTTTATACTAACCCTCAAAAAACCAACGAGTCACACACTAAGCATAGAAATTTTATGAAAAGATTAATTGAATTTTTATTCAACCCTATAGAATTATAATTGTTCATTTTTTTATTGAACACAAAATAAAAAGAAGAAACGAATTTCTCATTTTTTGTTCCATCACTAGATAGAATGCAAAAAGAATAAAGGTTTATTATTCCTCGTCTATAAATATCCAAATTTTGATGCCTACCCCATAAATTGTTCGAACTGTATAGGAACAATAATCAATTTTAGCTCGAATGGTTTGTAGTGGAACCCTCCCCTCTCTGATCCATTCAACATGCGCAATTTCTTTTTCGTCGATACGTCCTGCAATTTGCACTTGAATTCATTTTGTATCTGATTGTTCAGTTAATTCTATAGCCTTTTTCATTGCTTTGCGAAAAGAAACTCTATTTTTTAATTGGCCCGCTATAAATTTTGCAAGAATATTAGGGTTTCCATAAGGCTTTTCAATTAGTGTGATAGCAATGTTAAGTTTTCTATTTATAGAATGAAATTCTTTTTGTAAATTCATCTGTAAGTCTTTGATTTCTTGGGGTCGACTTTCAATTAAGATTTTTGGAAATCCCATATAGATTGTGATTTGGATCAGGTCGATTCTTTTTTGAATCTCTATACATGCAATTCCCTCGACGCCAGAAGATGTTTTCATATTTTTTTATACATAATTCAGGATATAAGTTCTTATTTTTTTATCTTCTTGCAGACCCTCAGAATAATTACTTGGTTGTGCGAACCAAAGGGAATGATGACCTTGGGTTGTACCAAGTCTGAAACCAATTGGATTTATTTTTTGTCCCATGTTCCCCCATTACTATACATAACATAATACAGCATAGTTGTATGCTTTTTTTCTATTTAGGTTCTTGTGACCATGTAATAGAGTCGGTATCTATATATTCATCTAAGGTATATCTTTCATTACAATAGTTATATGGCAGGTAGGCTTTTGTATCGCAAAACTACACCCTCGAGCGTGAGGTTTTAATCTCTTCACAATAGTACCTTCATTGACGTCAGCTTTACTAATGACTAAATTTACTTCATTCGAACCCATATTGAAACTAGCATTTGCTGTTGCAGAATAAACTAATTTAAAAATTGGATAACATGCTCGATAAGGCATGAGTTCTAATATCATAAGTGTTTCTTCGTAGGAACGCCCATGAATTTGATCAATTACTTCGCGCTTTGTGAGCAGACATAGATATATGTTGACCTAAAGCGTATACTTTTGTTGTTCTCTTATTTAACATAAAGTTTTCCTCCTACTAATCAATGATAAATATCTATATATATATTATTATACATAAACAAACGTTTTTTAGCGATGCGATCTATTATCGCTTTTTGCATGGCCTCGGAAATTTAAAGTTGGTGCAAATTCTCCCAATTTGTGTCCTACCATACGATCTGTTATATAAATAGGTAAATGTTCCTTTCCATTATGGATAGCAATAGTATGGCCGACCATTATGGGTATAATGGTAGATGCCCAGGACCAGGTTATTATTATTTCTTTTTCTGCTTTTGTGTTAAGCTTATTTGTTTTTTTTAATAAATTATTCGCTACAAACGGATTTTTTTTAGTGAACGTGTCACAGCTTCCTCAAAATTGAACTTGGTAAAATGAAATGATTGAATAATTGAAAAATGAGATTATTCAGGAATACACATTGAATGTTGATATTACGCATTGAATTTCTTCCCATGGTTCGATCCTTCCCAGTAAAACACGGCGTGTTCGAATTCTGATCGCTTTTACGCGAGAAAGGGGGACCACCCTCTAAGCCTAAGTATTGCTCAATGACCGATAGCGTACAAGTACCGTGAGGGAAAGGTGAAAAGAACCATATTTAGGGAGCTTGCCTAGATCTCGTATTTCCCATGTAGTCCGTCGGTCAAACCAACAATTCTCCTCTCAAAGTAATAGAGATATCCTTTTCTTTTTCCGGTATGTAGCTCCGCGAGCAAGGAGCGCATCATCAAAGATCCTCTTCTTTTCTTTATCTTTCTTGGAATCAAAAACCTTCAGAACCATAGGTGCCACCAACCCAGGCAAAGACTTGGTAGGGATATTGCCCTCTTGTATAGGTGAAATTACTACTTCAGATAACCACGCCTCTGCTAGGCAGCGTGTGGAATGGCCGAGAGCGGACCTTATTGGATATATAATCCAAGTCGAGCAATCTGTCACACCCCCAAAACCGATGAACAGTAGAAACGTTCTGGAGTGGAGGACGGCATGTACAATATCACAACAATGAAAAGTAGTAAACAAGCAACAACATCATCCATTGCATTAATAGTATAATTTCATACAAGTGTGTTCTGTCAAGTTATATAGACACCAAAAATTATATACATCAAAAATGAAAGAGGAGTCTTGAACTAGCTCCTTCTTCTCAAAACCTGGCACCTATACCTGTCTACCGGCGACCTGAGAATACAAGTTATTTTGTAAGCGAGTATCAGCTTTAAAGCTGGTGAGATCATAAGTATATTAGTGTCTATGTTTGTATGAAAGCATTTGTAAGGTGTTTTGTAAGATGTACTGTGTATGTTTGTAAAAGTTTTGTATTTGGTTGAACTCTCCTAGAAAACCCTATGTTTTCTACTAATAAGTAGCCTTCTACCAAGGCATCTAGTATTTGTGTGTGTGTGTCTCTTGTAAAAGTGTGTATTTTCCCAAATCCGACTATCATTAACCAAAAATATAGTTTTTACATTATTGTTTATTGTGTGAATATCACAAAGTAAAAAGTAAAGGGAAAATGTTATAATACTGTAATGTAGTAATTAGTAACTATTGTTGTACTAACTTCCTTAAATCAAATGTAAATTTTAAGGTAACATGTGATCGGCCTGTATCTTGCTACTGACTTAGCTGAAATACGACAATGTAAGATGCCGTGAAAATGACGTTTGGCACCTGTAGACTTGCAAGTCCCACTGTAGCGAGCAGCAAGGTGTAGGATAGTCAATCCAGTATAGATCTATATGCAAACTCAATACGCTCCCCAATGAAGGAGATTCTGATACAAAAACAGTCATGGCAGGTAGTGCCATGCCCTGCTTAATGGCTCACATAAATGTGGTTAATGTGGTTAATGTGTATGCAATGTGATTTGTGTGCTAGTTGTATTGTGTATTCTTCCTCTCTAGCCTGTATGTTTGTTTGTCATCATAGTGTCTATTGTTTTTTTCTCATCACTCTGTTTCATGTTTTTTTCTCATCATAGTATGTATTGACTCATGTATGAACTGACTCATTGTATGTTTCATTGCTCTAGTAATAGTATCTTCCTAAACTACCCCTATGGTAGCTTACTAGTAAAGTATGAACATGTTTGTATACCCTTGCTACCCAAGGGCATGGAATTGAATGAAAGAAATAGCCTTTTATATCTATATACATATACATAATATATAACTAGGATTCAAACGACCTTCGGACAACTAACCTTGATACCCTAAGACCACATCAAACAAGAACAGGAAGCAGGGTAGAGTAGCAGTCCTAAGTCCTTTCAATCCTACTTATATAACTATATTTATACAGATACACAGAATATAAGTTTAAAAGATTTTAAGTAAAAGTATTTGGCAATTAAAGGAGTTTGTAAGACAGTTTGAGGTAAAACAGTTTGATAAATAGTTTGGAAAGTAAGAAAAACCATTTGCTTGGTAGTCATTAATCACATGTGATTCATATAATAACCATAATTGTTCAACTTGTATTCCCCCCATAAGAGCATTTAAAAACATTTCAAAGGTTAATTTAGGGGTATGAACTCACCTGTAGTGAGTGGATCTGATGACAATGTTGGATCATTTGCTAAGTATCAAGTGGTGACTTGAGTACACACGCGAATCCTATTTAGCATATATGGGCACATATATGAATATAATTAGTGTTATGAACAACTAATTTATGAATTGGGACCACCTTAGGGACTAGTAAACACATATATTGAAGTGTTACAACCATATATGGTTGTATGAAGGGTTATAAGGCTATATAAGAGTGTGTATGGCCAAAATACACACTATATGTGTGTGTGCGGCCTGGTGTGCTGCCAGCATGTGTGTGCGGCCAAGTGTGCTACCAGAAGGCGTTTGTTGCCAGAAAACTTGGTGTTCTTGGTGAAAGATGTTACCTTTCCGGATGATACTTGAGAGGATTTTTGGGTCCTTGCTTTGTAGAAGTGTAAGAAATGATTAAAATGACCAAGGATAGTATATATAGGGGAGTGAGTGTGGCTGGAGGTGTGTGTGGTTGGCCTGTGTGCGGCTGGCTGGCCGCACACACCTGATTTGGTGTGTTTGGCCCGTTTTTCCAATGCTACACCCAATCTAACTCATCCTCCGACACGTAACTCAATTATACTAAGCTTTAAGCACTCTTTTAGACCCAAAACTTCATTATAAAATAGCAAAACGAAGCTTACTTTAATAATAATGAAGAATGAAAGCTAGAAATTGCGGGTTATCACATCACCCCCCCCCCCCCCTTAGAAGGAATTTCGTCCCGAAAGTAGAATTTAAGCAAATAAGTAATTACAAGTAACTAAGTAAAAGATGAGGGTATTTCAGTTTCATCTGATCCTCTCGTTCCCAAGTGAATCCATGTCCTTGCTTGGCATTCCAGCGAACCTTCACTATCGGGATACGGCTTTGTTACGTTCGTTTTACTTCTCGGTCCATAATCTCCATAGGTTCCTCCACGAAGTTGAGGCTCTCGTTGACTTTGATCTCGTCGAGTGGAATTACGAGAGTCTCGTCGGACAGGCATTTCTTCAAGTTTGAGACATGGAAGGTAGGATGTATGTTGCTTAGCTCGTGGGGTAGGTTGAGTTTGTAAGCTACGGGGCCTATTCTCGCGAGAATCTCGAAAGGCCCTATGTACCTTGGGTTCAGCTTTCCTCGCTTTCCAAAGTGTATCATGCCCTTCCAGGGTGAGACTTTCAAAAGGACTCGGTCTCCCACCTGGGATTCCAAAGGTTTTCTTCATTTGTCTGCATAGCTTTTCTGTCGATCCCTAGCGGCTTTTAATCGTTCGCGAATTTGTACAATCTTCTCGGTCATTTCTCGAATGATCTCCGGACCCGTGAGAGTGCTTTCAGGAACTTGTCCTTTAGCTAACTGAGTGTCACCCACCTCAGCCCAGCACAGAGGGGATCTACACTTCCGACCGTAGAGGGCTTCAAATGGAGCTGCCTTGATGCTCGTATGATAACTATTGTTGTAGGAAAACTCTACAAGGGGTAAGTGTGTATCCCACGATTTACCAAAGTCAATCACACAGGCTCGCAGCATATCCTCTAAGGTTTGGATCGTCCTCTCACTTTGTCCGTCAGTCTGCAGATGGTAGGCTGTACTCATGTCCAGCCTCAACCTAATGTTTTTTGCAGTGATTGCCACAATCTTGAAGTAAACCTACTATTTCCATCAGAGATAATAGCAAATGTACAAATTTTTTACTCTGAGATCTATTCCAACATTTCCAGAAGAAACCATTAAGCTTTGGTTGAAAGATGCAATGTACATCAAAGATTATCTCTTCAGATTCGTTAATATGTGGATTCCGTTTCCGAATCTTCCGATCTTTTTTTTTCAAGACTACTACTATTGCTAACGTAGTTGGAAAAGTGCTGACTGGGAAGAAAAGCAGGAAAGAGCGTTCCAAATGTTCAAACGAGCCTTGTGTACCGCACCAATACTATCCCGCCCTAAAGGGATAGAAGACTTTGTTGTCTATTGCGATGCGTCAAATCAAGGACTTGGATGTGTTCTAATGCAGCGAGGTAAGGTTATCGCCTATGCCTCGAGACAACAGAAGACACATGAGGTCAACTATACGACCCACGATCTTAAACTAGGAGAAGTTGTGCTTGCTCTGAAGATCTGGAGACATTACTTGTACGGAACGAAAAGCACTATCCTTACATACCACAAGAGCTTACAACACATCTTCGACCAGAAGGAGCTCAACATGAGACAACGACGGTGGGTCAAGCTACTCAGTGACTACGAATGCGAAATTCGTTATCATCCCGGCAAGGCCAACGTGGTAGCTGACACCCTGATTCGGAAGGAATATTCTAGTCGTCGAGTCAAATCATTGACTATGACTATTCATTCACACTTATCCACACAAATACAGGCGGCTCAGCTCAACGTTTTGAAACCTGAAAATATGACCAGTGAATCCCTACGATGGATGGATAAGAACTTGGAAGTCAAGGGTGGCGGAGCTTATTATCTCATGAACCGGATCTGGACCCCGAAACTTGGTGGTTTCAGAGACTTGGTCATGAACAAGGTCCACAACACTCGTTATTCCGTCCACCCAGGTTCAGATAAGATGTATCTGGATCTTAAAAAGTTATACTGGTGGTCTAACATGAAAGCAGAGATTGCTACCTTCGTGAGTAAATGCCTTACTTATAGGTGTTTGCGGTCCAAGAGTGTTCTTGGGCTGTAAACACATGATTTTTCCACTTTTGGATGACTTAAACACGAATTTGCATGTTAAATGAGCTAAACAACAAGTTAGGGTAGATCACTTACTAGTTTGGGGCTTGAACGAGGCGTTTTTGGATCAAAATCGGCTTGTAGAGAGAGAGTAGAGAGATGGTGGAAAGGCTTCAAATGGAGTTCACTCACCCTTATATAGGGTTTGAGTTGGTGGCTCGGTGGAAATCTATCCAATACTGACGTTAAACGGGGCTTTTGGTCGCACCCGATTAAATGGTCGTAAATTGACTTGGTTGAATCTAAAAAATTTCAAGGGAATATTGAGGGTGTTTCTAATTTCTTTCAACCCTTATGAAGTCATAATAAAAGTACCGATTTAATTAACCTAATTCAAAAAGGTTAACGGACAATTTAATAAAACGGGTTTTATTAATGAAAGAAGAGGTTAAAATGACAGGATAAATTTCGAGTTGTCACATCATCCCCCCGTTAGAGGGAATTTCATCCCGAAATTAGGGTTTAGGCTAGGAAGTAGGCATGAACAATCAGGTAGAGAGATGAGGGTACTTCCTATTCGGCTGGTCCTCGCGCTCCCAAGTGAACTCTGGCCTTTGCTAGGCGTTCTAACAAACCTTCACTTACGGGAAGCGGATTCCGTTTCGTTCAGTTAGCGATTCCTACAGGTTCGTCTACGAAGTTAGGGTTCCCAATGATTTCTATCAAGATGAGTGGGATACAAAGAGTGATGTCAGGCAAACACTTTTCAGGTCTAAGAAGTGGATTGACTTGGGGTGAAACTTATGGAATTTCCGAAAGTAGTCGTGGTCTGACGAGGGTTGGACCAATTTTTGTAAAGAATCTCGGATGGTCCTCATCTCTCAGAAAGGTAGAGCTCTTTGGTACTTAGAACATAGTGTACTTCTATGGCAAGATCATTACTGGCGCGATCGCCATTTTGAAGTTCTAAAAGTTCTCTCTTACTGAGGGTGTAATTCCCGGGTTGGTTCTTAGAAGGTCCAGGTTATCCTTGGACTCGTGTTTCCTGCTGATTGGCCCTCGGAGGTTTTTCTGGTTCATCGGATGAATTGGGTGTCTACGGGTATCTGTTTGCTGCGGGGGAGTCTATCTCAGCCTCGTGCAAAATGAATCTGCACTTCTGATCCTCGAGGTGTTTCTAACAGAAACCCTCGTAGTCAGTGAGATAGGGTTTTACCAGACGAGTGTTTAGAAAGTTTTTAACCTTTTCATCATCGTCTAGTTGACGCTTTCACAATATGATTCTTATCGGGAAAGAATCATGCTCTTAATTGCTTTGTTGTTTCATGAATAGCAAGCTCTGATCAGGGCTAACTCAATCCTTAGAGATTTTCTGAAGTGTTGGACTATCTCGGGAGGTGGTTCTACTATTTCTGTGTGGGATAGTATTCTTGGAACACCTAGTAGTCCAATGAATCTCTAAGACATGCCCTATTCTCCAGGGTGTCGGTTTATTCCAGTTCCAGAAAGCGCGTTTTCTTGTATAACCCATCGACTAACACCTAAACTGGTGTTGAGTCTAAAGTCTCTTCGGGGTCTGGGTTACGAGGCTTAACGCAACTTACTTTCGGACTTTATTCAAGTATTCTTGGCTGCGGAATTTATCATGTGGTTCTTGGCATTCTAGTATCCACTTCGGAGAATGCAGTCTATCGTCTACAGGGCAACGGTGACTTCTTCCTTGTGAGGAGGCGGAGTGTCCTAGGAACTACTGGTCAGTAACAGAGTGGACTAAGTGCCTGAGCAGTGCGAGCATCTTCTGCAACTACTCTTCCGGTGGTTCTGAGTTTTCTCGATCTAGGTCAAATCTAGAGAGTATAGGGTTCTGTCACTCGGAACTTCTAATTTCCTCATTCACTCTTCTTAGCATTTTGCTTATCTTATCGCAGCTTCCAGGTTTCCGGGATATCTGCTGAGATGCTTAATTCGTGGGATTAAGCGCGAATGGATGGTCGTAGTCAATGTCCTTGACTCTTACGACTCAGATTTCTTTATCAACCGAGGGTGTTAGCTACTATATTGGCTTAACCGGGATGACAACAATTTCGGATTTGTGGTCATTTCAGTAGCTCAACCCGCAGTGGTTCACTTGACTCTAGTTCCCATTCTTTATGATAGGATGGAGGGTTTTACTATGAGGTTCGTGGTAGAGCTCATACTTGGCTTAGCCACTAATACTTGGTGTATGCATGCCGTATATAATTGAGGTCGGCAGGATGTTTAGTTGTGCGACTCCACCCCATACCCACAACCAAACGAGGAACAGGGAGTAGGGAGGAAGCACACAACTTAAATCTTTTTTATCTGAATTATATTCCACTCTTATGCATATACCCAGTTAATAGTAGTCAATCCCATGAGTTCTTTCCTCTTGATTCACGAACCTGATTGTGAGGTGCTAAGGGTCTGTCTGGGGGATCTACGGAGTGGGTTTCGGGTGGTTATCATCTTCTAGAATGCCTGCACAGCCTTTCGCTTCGGGTTCTACTTGTCTAAGGAAAGGTTGGTTAACGGCGCGCAATACCCTACTCAGGGGTATTTTGGGAAGTTTTAGATAAGAGAGACGACTGGCGGATCGCATTACGTTTTATTATCAAGTTCGGAAGAACTTTGATTTGCCGAAATGGCTACGGTGAAAGTTCTTTTTACACAGCACTAGGAATTTACACATGGTGGCACTAAGTCGAACCATGATTGATAGAGACGTCGAACTTGGCATACATCGACATGATATAGAATGAGGGTCAATAGGGCCATGTGCTGAACGAGCACACAAGCTCTTAGTGTCTCGGATTTCGTCCCGTGTATCACTGTCGCAGATACTTAGACTGATAGAGTCGACGTGTGTCACACCCCAAAACCAAGAACGGCAGAAACTTTCTGAGGCGGAGGACGTCATGTACAGTATCACAACAATGAAAAGTAGTAAACAAGCAATAACATCATCCATTGCATTAATAATATAATTTTAATACAAGTGTTCTGTCAAATTATAATAGACATTAAAGTATAAACAAAATGAAAGATGAGTCTTGAACGAGCACCATCTTCTCTGAACCTTGCATCGGTACCTGCCTATGGTTGACCTAAGGATACAAGTTATTTTGAAAGAGAGTATCAGCTTTAAAGCTGGTCAGATCATAAGTATTTTAGTGTCTTAATTTGTATGTAAGTATTTGTATGTATACGAATTGTAAGTATTGAAAATGTATATGAACTGTAAGTATAAAAATGTTTTGTAAAACAACTGTAAATGTTTGAAAAACCCAAGAAATCCCTATGATTCCTACTATTATATAAGGGTGTCTTCTACCAAGACCTAACTGTTCTAAATGTAGCCTTCTACCAAGACTTAACTGCTCTGAATGTAGCCTTCTACCAAGACCCGATTGTTCTGAATGTAGTCTTCTACCAAGACCTGACTCTTCTGAATGTAGTCTTCTACCAAGACTTAACTGTTCTAAATGTTCGTTTCTTCTAAAAGTGTGTAATTTTCCCAAGTGTAACTATCATTAACAAAATATAGTTTTTACATTTAATGTTTAAGTGAAAAGATCACTAAATATATGTAAAGGGCAAATTAATGTAGTACTGTAGTGTAGTGCTATAGGAACTACTGCTGTACTAACTACCTTAAACCGGATTTATATTAAGGCATCATGTGATTAATTGTACCATACTATCGAATGGGTAACAACGACAAATGTAGGTCGTAAAAACGTATGACGCTTGGCACCCGCAGACCTACAAGTCTGGCTGTAGCTAGCAGCAAGGTGTAGGATAGTCAATCTAGTATAGATCTATAAGCAAACTCACGCTCTCCCTCCAAGAGACTCTGGCTACAACTCGGGCCATGACATTGAAGTCATGCTCCGATACAGTGGATCACAATTATGTCAACGTATTCATGTATATGTAATGTACTGAAATGTTCTACATGTGCTAGCTGTAATGTGTGTTCTCTCTCTATCTAGCAGGTATAGTAATATACTGTAATGTTCTAGCTGTAATGGATGTTCTCTCTATCTAGCAATTATTGACTCATTAATGAACTGACTCATTGTATGATATCGCGTTCTAGTAATAGTTCTAATATATCTTCCTAAACTACCCATATGGTAGCTTACTAGTAATTTAACTGGTACGTATGAACATGCATGTATACCCTTGCTACCCAAGGGAATTGGATGAACTGGAAGGACCTTTATGACTATATATGTACATATGACATATAACTAATATTTAAACAACCTTCGGACGACTACCCGATGTCCCACCAGACCACATCTGAAGCGCGAAAAGGAAATAGGGTGGATAGCCTTCCTAAGTCTTTTAAACATTTCTTATATATCTATACATATATAGGCATGCAATTGATAATATAAAATCATAAAACAATTTTTGTAAAACCTTTGAACATAATTATTATCTAAGAAAAGATCGACTTGATGTCAATCTATAAAACGGTTTGAAGGCATGGGTTTGATAAAACAGTTTAATATAAAGAAACATTTGTTTGAAACACAATTGTAAATAAGTTTGAAATGAAACATATGGAGTAAAATGTACAGTGTAATAAGGAGTTTTAAACACATAAAGTATTTATAAAAACATTTGAAGGAAATTGTTTGGTAAAACGGCTAATGAGTAGCCAATCATTTGAATGCTGGTTATTAATCACATGTGATTGATCCAATAACTAGCATGATTCTACTTGTACCCCCCCCCCCCCCCCCCATAAAACATTTAAAAACAGTTAAAACATTGATTAAGGGGTATGAACTCACCTGTTATGGGTGATACAGAAGAACTGAAGTGGTAGGACTGCTAGGTGTCAAGTGAAGACTTTAGACACACACAATGATCCTAATTACATATGAAGACATATGTATATAAATAATTAGTGATTTAAAACACTAATTAAACATGTATAAGTATCCTAATGCGCGGAAAACACTTTGGTCAAGTGCTAGGAGGCTATCGGGTTGCAACAAAAGAGTGCAAGACCTCATACGGGAGTTTATGGTCTAAAGACCATGTGTGTTGGAGTTTACAGCCCAGGGGAGTAAAATCCTGGCCGTAAACTCTCTATTGGGAACTAAATGAAGCTCAAATCTATTACAACTTAAGTGGTGAAGTGCTTCTAGTTTTAAACAAGTGTTTGGGTGGGTTTAAGGCCTTAAAATGGCATTGCTTAATGTTCACGGCCTTGGGACCACTCCCCCATGAGTTTACGGTCGTAAACTCATGGTAAGGAGTACCATATGATGTTTTGAGGTTCCTAGCTCATTGGTGATTGGTTCTATGATAATTTCTAGCAATGTGGAAGCATTAGGGGCACAATATCACCCCTTTATAGAGTTTACGGCCTAAGGACCAATCCTTATGTGCTTACGGCCGTAAACTCTATGGGAACATGGTTTCTTGGATGCTTAAGGTCCTTAACACTTCAAGGATATGATCTGAGCTGGGTTCTAGGCTTAAGGAAGGAGTTAGGGTTCAATTTGCCCCATTAATAGGGGTTTATGGCCCAAGAACTTGTCTTGGCCGTATACTCCTTTTTCCTTGTGTTTCCTTATGATTTCTAGGTTATAAACACATTAGCGTACAAGTCCAACTAGTTTCATTGCTCAAGGAAAGGTCTAGGGCATCATTTGCCCCTTAAAGAAGGGTTCACGGTCCAAGATGTTCTTGGGCCGTGAACTCTTAAATCTAGGGGTTTTGTTATGACTTCTAGTGTTTTAAGTACATAACTAGCCTTATAACACACTAGGATGGAAGTACTTACGATTTGGGACAAAAGCCCGAAGATCCTTGAGAGAGAATTTGGCTTTTCTCTAGTTGAAAATGGAACTAATGAAATAATATAGCTCAGAATCCTATATATACTCCTTGGATTTTTGGTAGAAAATATTTTTATTCCGGAATTAAACCCTAATATCCTAGACTTTTGGAATAACAGTGTTGCACAAAACCCTAGTGCATCCACTCTCCTGATATCTCCTTAAGTGTAAATCCTGAAATACTCAAACTTATACCTAAAAGTCTGGAGATTCACTGTAACTGTTCTATTTCTATTGGCTAACTATGGTTTGTACAGAATGAAAATTTCGGGTTTTCACATCATCCCCCCGTTAGAGGGAATTTCGTCCCAAAATTAGAATTTAGGTAAGGAAGTAGGTATGAATGATCGAGTCGTGAGGTGGAAAACTTCCTAATCGTTTGGTTCTCACTCTCCTAAGTGAAACCGGGTCCTCGGTTGGTATCCCAACGAACCTTCACTAACGGGCGACTGCGTTGCTTCGTCCGCTTGACCTCTATGCCTAGGGTCACTACGGTTCTAATACGAAGGCGAAGATCTCAACGAGTGGACTTATAAGAGTCCTAATGGAAAGGTATGGTTTCAAAATTGAGACGTGAAGGGTAAAATGTACGTTACTACGTTCGCGGAGTAGGTCTAGTTTGCGAGGTACAGGACCGATTCTGGTAAGAATCTCGGAGGTCCTATCTATCTTGGATTTAGCTTTCCACGCTTTACGAAGTGTATTAAGCCATTCCCAGAGTGAGACTTCCTAAGGAACTTGGTCTCTCACTTGGAATTCCAAAGGTTCTTTCTCTTGCTTAACTTCCCAGTCAAGGGCCACCCCTTGCTGGGTCAAAGTCGAAAGGGTTTCTGTAATTTGAGAAGAGTTATGAATGAACTATGACAGTAGGTCTGTAAGACCTAGAATTTGGAGAATATCTGTCGGCGTCTCTGGTGTCGAAAAATTCTCAACGGTTTTAACAAATTGAAAGAGTACTCAAAATTTCCCACATCACTAATAGTGTGTCATAGCAAATATGACTCTTCAATTTCAAAACTCGTGCTTAGAGAACTTCGTGAGAGTTCCTCCGAAGGTAATGTTTCCACGGGTTCCTTCTTACTACGAGGGTAGATAAGTAAGTTGTTACATGGAGAATGGCGAACTGATCCAAGTAAGAAATATGGACTCTATTCATTAAACATATGAATGCTTCTGGTGTATTGGTCCTATCCGAGGGGTATCACTACGGACTCGAAGTGTCCGCATCGAGTTCAGAAGGTAGTCTTCCGGACATCCTTCCCTAGTACTCAAACTGGTGATATTCAGATCTCAGATCCATTTTTGAAAGTAATTATTTCCTTGTGTTTGCTCAACCGATTCATCTATGCGAGGCACAGACAACGATTTCTAATGGAAAACCTTGACGGAGTCCTCGATAGCCGAGGTACATACGATGCCATCCGTCAACTTTTGGAAGAATAAGATCGGAGTTCTCCAGGGTGAGAAGCCTAGTCTTCTTATTCTATTTTTGTGTAGTTCGCTAAGTTGTCCGTACTGTTCTTGTATCTCCGTAGGTGTTTAGACTGAAGGGAAACCTGTTTACAGAAGTCTTACTGGGTTCTAAGTTTGTTCACATGAGGATGCGATTACTCGTAGTCTTGGGCAGTTCTCCATCCTGAAGTTCATTTTAGAATCCATACTTGGTTCAACGATCACCAACTTGGGTATACGAGTCGTATATAATTAAGATTGAAAAGATAGTAGAATAACTGATTCTTTTTTAAGCTCACATCCTATCGAGGAAAAGAAGTTAAAGCGGAATCATCAATTCTAAACCTGTGAACCTTGATTATTTATTACCCTTATGTATACATTCCTCAGTGATAGATCAACCGTATGAATCTTTGGGTTGAACTTGACGTACTCCACGAGTGGTACTCCGGGGATTTCTTCGGAAAAGAGAAGAACTATGAGGTACTCCAGGCATGAGTACTTCGGTGCTCTGATAAGACGATTTCGCTAAAAAGACGTTTACTGATAAAGAGATGTACGTAAGAAGCTGTTTTTGTGAGGATCAAATTGAATCGAGTCGTATGATAATGTCGGAATCATACTGAAACTTAAGGACATTAGATTTGAACCTAAGACGTTTACAGACAAAACACAACCGTGCAACCAAGAACAGAGTTACAGTACTTTAGATTTACTACAAGACTATTGATGCGAATAAGATATACTACAAAAGACAAGTATACGCAGCATGAGAATCCCTATACAGACAGGATCTCGCAAAAGTAAGACTCTAGTTGCACTAGATTTGGATGGTTTATAAGTCTGTTACAACAAAACGCCTAAATTACATTAACGAGGGTTCCGGAGCAGGTTCTCCTGCAGCTGTGATCCTGAGAATCTTCCCATCTGCACCGGCGTTCTTCGCTATCGGGCAATCCTTCTTGAGGTGTCCAATTTCACCGCATTGGTGACATATATGGACAGCACCAACATTGGTGGTGGAAGTGAAGTGTCGAGTAGGAGTCATGTGGACACAGTTGCTTTCGTTGATCTTCTCTTTTGGAAAATTTTTGTAATAGTGCCCTGCCTCACCACAACTATAGCAAACTAGGCTTGCTCCAGTGGTGGAGGTAGTTCAACAGAAACGAGCAATGTGCCCCATCTTGTTGCAATTATTGCATTGCCAGGCTCGGCAAATTCCCTTGTGGTGGTAGTTGCACCGGTCTCACTTCGGGAGTGTTCCTTTATATGGTCTGCTCGGTACTAGGATGGCAGAGGTTTCCACTTGCTGTTGTTGCATGGCCAGCCTTTGGGATTTCTTGCATTCTCTCTGGGCTTAACGCTTTCGTTTCCTGTTCTTTGTTTTTCGGCTTTGTGAGCCTGTGACTGTTACTGTTTGACAACTTCCTGGATGGATACTACGACTGGAATCTTCAACCCCATCATCAGCATTGATTGTGCTGATAGCGTTATGGTGCGCAAGGACAGCGGTTACGGAAGCCATCATGGCAGTTGTAACTACGGTTTGGAAGGTAGCGGCATCCATAGGAAAGGTAGAGGTTTCGTTGTTCGACTGGTTGCTTCCGGATGAAGACATGATTCTATAACACGTAAGATAAGGATTTGGTGAGCGGTTTTGGTTGACCCTAGATGTACTTTGATTTGTTCAAGTAAAGAGTAAGAGCATGTTCTAGAAAGTTTGACCTACATCCCTATGATGCAGTCCTAGTACGGATTGGAGGTATGATCGCGAAGGTTTGACCTACATCCCTATGATGTAGTCCTAGTACTGAGTGGAAGTAAGTTTGTAGAATGGTCTCAAGACGTTGGTCGTTCAAGCCGATGTATCGATGGTTGGTGAATAACAGGATCCAACAACTAAAAGAGACTTGGAAATGCCTCCGGAGTTAAATTACTATAGTCCAGTGACTTGACTAAAGCATGTTTCAGATAGACTCTAATGAAAGTATGATAAGAGTACTTGAATAAAGAATGACACAGAAGTTAGCCGACTATCAATATCTTTGATATTCATGACGTACAAGTTCGGGAAAATGACCTTGTAAAAAGGTCTTACATCATATCCAGAGAAGATAGTTCTTGACAGCATAAAGACCTAACCAAAAGTACTTACAGTACAAGATAGTTTCATAGAAAATGCCACATCGGGCAAAGACAGAAAAAAAACGATTCCTTTAAACAGGGAAGATAAAGTAAAGCATCTACTACTGGCGACGGTCATCGCTCTGGTGAACTCTCAGTTCAGCCAACTGGCGTTCCACATCAAGAAGGTGTCTTTCGTACACCCTCTGGCGTACTCGGAGCTCTATGACTTCGGCTCGTGATTCAGCCAGTGCTTGCAGTAGGGTTTCATGGTTTCTCTCAGATCTCTCACGAGCATCTTCTAGACGAATGGTGCGGAGGGTATGCATTCTCGCATCGGCGACAACTTCGGTGATCTGATGTAGGGCTGTCCTGCCTTGAATCTCATTTCGGGACACTCTGCGGACCAAGATTGGCAAGATTCTGTCTGCTGAGCCCCCATTGTTTAGGTCATAGAAGCTTCGATCACCATTAAATGGCATGGGCTGATCTTTTCCTTGGCTCCATGTTTCCAAGCATTCCACCCATTCAGGCGTCAGGCCATGAAAAGCCGGACGAGGGTTAGGACTTGGAAAGGGAGCTGCTCGGGGTAGGTTCTCAACCTCGGGTTCGGAGTTAGCATCGTCCAAAAGGTCTTCATCATGGTGATCATTCAAAGGGATAGGATGATCATTCTCTGGCTCTTCTTCAAACCATCCAACAATGACCTCATTCGGAAGGTACTGGTTGCCATGGGGATGGAGTCCAGCCATGTTATCTATACGAGAATTGGGGTAAGAAAATAATTATTAGACGAACTATCTAGATAATTATTTAGAAAATCTTCATCAGTTACATCGCTATTTGTGAAGTGCATACCAGTTATATGTAATCGAAACAGGATAGACCTTCGAATAAGTGACCTTAACTCCATATTCACACAGAATAGGGGTATAGTAAAATTTTCACAGATTCTAAGTCTATAACATCCTAATTACATATAGCCTTAGTGTATCCACTTAGCAACTATCAACTTAGTCATGAAGATCCCGTTTTAGTTCTCAAGTATGAAGTACTTATAGTAACACCAAACACTCCTATAGTATTTTAAGTTTAACGTTATGTTCTACTGTTCTCATTGTGGTAGGGTTGGTAAGATTTTAGACTTGTTGCAACCACACAACTACACTTAGGCACATGCTAGTCAACCCTCGGATAATATAGTTTATCAAGCTATATCTTCCCAGTGTTGACTATATGTCTCTAAGTCCACCTGTGTTGCCCAACAATCATAATTCTTTTGTACTGTCCTAGTGACACTGATTTTAGTATGAATGCAGGCACGTATACTTACTAAAATATTTTATTATTTAAAGTATAAACTCTTAGTCAAAGTATTTTTAATCCCTATGTATTTATAGTTAGTATATCTTTTATGGGTTGATATACTTAATTCACTATAAACAATGCTCTGATACCAATCTGTCACACCCCAAAACCAAGAACGGCGGAAACATTCTGGGGCGGAGGACGTCATGTACAGTATCACAACAATGAAAAGTAGTAAATAAGCAACAACATCATCCATTGCATTAATAATATAATTTTAATACAAGTGTTCTGTCAAATTATTATTGACACTAAAGTATAAAAAAAATGAAACATGAGTCTTGAGCGAGCACCATCTTCTCTGAACCTTGCATCGGTACCTGCCTATGGGTGACCTGAGGATACAAGTTATTTTGAAAGAGAGTATCAGCTTTAAAGCTGGTGATATCATAAGTATTTTAGTGTCTTAATTTGTATGTAAGTATTTGTATGTATATGAATTGTAAGTATTGAAAATGTATATGAACTGTAAGTATAAAAATGTTTTGTAAAACAACTGTAAATGTTTGAAAAACCCTAGAAATCCCTATGATTCCTACTATTATATAAGGGTGTCTTCTACCAAGACCTAACTGTTCTAAATGTAGCCTTCTACCAAGACCTAACTGCTCTGAATGTAGCCTTCTACCAAGACCCGACTGTTCTGAATGTAGTCTTCTACCAAGACCTGATTGTTCTGAATGTAGTCTTCTACCAAGACTTAACTGTTCTAAATGTTCGTTTCTTGTAAAATTGTGTAATCTTCCCAAGTGTAACTATCATTAACAAAATATAGTTTTTACATTTAATGTTTAAGTGAAAAGATCACTAAATATATGTAAAGGGCAAATTAATGTAGTATGTAAGTATTTGTATGTATATGAATTGTAAGTATTGAAAATGTATATGAACTGTAAGTATAAAAATGTTTTGTAAAACAACTGTAAATGTTTGAAAAACCCTAGAAATCCCTATGATTCCTACTATTATATAAGGGTGTCTTCTACCAAGACCTAACTGTTCTAAATGTAGCCTTCTACCAAGACCTAACTGCTCTGAATGTAGCCTTCTACCAAGACCCGACTGTTCTGAATGTAGTCTTCTACCAAGACCTGATTGTTCTGAATGTAGTCTTCTACCAAGACTTAACTGTTCTAAATGTTCGTTTCTTGTAAAATTGTGTAATCTTCCCAAGTGTAACTATCATTAACAAAATATAGTTTTTACATTTAATGTTTAAGTGAAAAGATCACTAAATATATGTAAAGGGCAAATTAATGTAGTACTGTAGTGTAGTGCTATAGGAACTACTGTTGTACTAACTACCTTAAACCGGATTTATATTAAGGCATCATGTGATTAATTGTACCATACTATCGAATGGGTAACAACAACAAATGTAGGTCGTAAAAACGTATGACGCTTGGCACCCGCAGACCTACAGGTCTGGCTGTAGCTAGCAGCAAGGTGTAGGATAGTCAATCCAGTATAGATCTATACGCAAACTCACGCTCTCCCTCCAAGAGACTCTGGCTACAACTCGGGCCATGACATTGAAGTCATGCTCCGATACAGTGGATCACAATTATGTCAACGTATTCATGTATATGTAATGTACTGAAATGTTCTACATGTGCTAGCTGTAATGTGTGTTCTCTCTCTATCTAGCAGGTACAGTAATATACTGTAATGTTCTAGCTGTAATGGATGTTCTCTCTATCTAGAAATTATTGACTCATGAATGAACTGACTCATTGTATGATATCGTGTTCTAGTAATAGTTCTAATATATCTTCCTAAACTACCCATATGGTAGCTTACTAGTATTTTAACTGGTACGTATGAACATGCATGTATACCCTTGCTACCCAAGGGAATTGGATGAACTGGAAGGACCTTTATGACTATATATGTACATATGACATATAACTAATATTTAAACAACCTTCGTACGGATACCCGATGTCCCACCAGACCACTTCTGAAGCGCGAAAAGGAAATAGGGTGGATAGCCTTCCTAAGTCTTTTAAACATTTCTTATATATCTATACATATATAGGCATGCAATTGATAATATAAAATCATAAAACAAGTTTTGTAAAACCTTTGAACATAATTATTATCTAAGAAAAGATCGACTTGATGTCAATCTATAAAACGGTTTGAAGGCATGGGTTTGATAAAACAGTTTAATATAAAGAAACATTTGTTTGAAACACAATTGTAAATAAGTTTGAAATGAAACATATGGAGTAAAATGTACAGTGTAATAAGGAGTTTTAAACACATAAAGTATTTATAAAAACATTTGAAGGAAATTGTTTGGTAAAACGGCTAATGAGTAGCCAATCATTTGAATGCTGGTTATTAATCACATGTGATTGATACAATAACTAGCATGATTCTACTTGTACCCCCCCCCCCCCATAAAACATTTAAAAACAGTTAAAACATTGATTAAGGGGTATGAACTCACCTGTTATGGGTGATACAGAAGAACTGAAGTGGTAGGACTGCTAGGTGTCAAGTGAAGACTTTAGACACACACAATGATCCTAATTACATATGAAGACATATGTATATAAATAATTAGTGATTTAAAACACTAATTAAACATGTATAAGTATCCTAATGCGCGGAAAACACTTTGGTCAAGTGCTAGGAGGCTATCGGGTTGCAACAAAAGAGTGCAAGACCTCATACGGGAGTTTATGGTCTAAAGACCATGTGTGTTGGAGTTTACAGCCCAGGGGAGTAAAATCCTGGCCGTAAACTCTCTATTGGGAACTAAATGAAGCTCAAATCTATTACAACTTAAGTGGTGAAGTGCTTCTAGTTTTAAACAAGTGTTTAGGTGGGTTTAAGGCCTTAAAATGGCATTGCTTAATGTTCACGGCCTTGGGACCACTCCCCCATGAGTTTACGGTCGTAAACTCATGGTAAGGAGTACCATATGATGTTTTGAGGTTCCTAGCTCATTGGTGATTGGTTCTATGATAATTTCTAGCCATGTGGAAGCATTAGGGGCACAATATCACCCCTTTATAGAGTTTACGGCCTAAGGACCAATCCTTATGTGCTTACGGCCGTAAACTCTATGGGAACATGGTTTCTTGGATGCTTAAGGTCCTTAACACTTCAAGGATATGATCTGAGCTGGGTTCTAGGCTTAAGGAAGGAGTTAGGGTTCAATTTGCCCCATTAATAGGGGTTTATGGCCCAAGAACTTGTCTTGGCCGTATACTCCTTTGTCCTTGTGTTTCCTTATGATTTCTAGGTTATAAACACATTAGGGTACAAGTCCAACTAGTTTCATTGCTCAAGGAAAGGTCTAGGGCATCATTTGCCCCTTAAAGAAGGGTTCACGCTCCAAGATGTTCTTGGGTCGTGAACTCTTAAATCTAGGGGTTTTGTTATGATTTCTAGTGTTTTAAGTACATAACTAGCCTTATAACACACTAGGATGGAAGTACTTACGATTTAGGATGAAAGCCCGAAGATCCTTGAGACAGAATTCGGCTTTTCTCTAGTTGAAAATGGAACTAATGAAATAATATGGCTCAGAATCCTATATATACTCCTGGGATTTTTGGTAGAAAATATTTTTATTCCGGAATTGAACCCTAATATCCTAGAGTTTTGGAATAACAGTGTTGCACAAAACCCTAGTGCATCCACTCTATTGATATCTCCTTAAGTGTAAATCCTGAAATACTCAAACTCATACCTAAAAGCCTGGAGATTCACTGTAACTGTTCTATTTCTATTGGTTGACTATGGTTGGTACGGAATGGAAATTTTGGGTTGTCACAACGTGGAAACTATAGAGGGTCCTGAGGTTTCGGAATAATGTACTTTTTCATGAATGGATTCTCATGAGGTCTCTCTATAATTGCTTAGTATACACTAGTCATGTATAATTAAAGGTGGGGAGGACTGTTGACTGAGCAACTCCACCCTAAATCCACAACCAAACAATGAACAGAAAATGAGGCAGCATCACTCACTCGAGGTCTATCCATCTTAATTATTCATGGCTTTAACGTATATACCGAGCCATTATAGCTTTACCTGATGAAATTTAAGTTCTTACAACAGTGATGCGACTTTCGCCTTAACGGGAGAGTATTTACATTTAGAATTAGCCTTTTAATGTTTTCGGTTAGTTATCTAGGATTTGAGAGACGTACTAAAATTTTACCGGGTTCATTGATGCTTCTCCCTAGGCATTAGGGATAGACTCCTCCTGCGCCTTTGTCGTTTCTTTCAGTTGGGCAGTCCCGCTTGAAGTGTCCAATTTCACCACATAGAGGGCAAACTGGACTGGACCCCACATTGTTGGTTGATGTAATGAACTCAACCGGGTTTCTGCAGGTACGAGAGATATGCCCCTTCCTGTTGCACCTAGCACAGAAGAGTTCCTGGCATATACTATGATGATGGTAGCTGCATTTGCTGCAACTAGGAAGGTTTCCTAGGTATGGCCTTCTTGAAGTCGGGAGGGAAGGCTTAATAGGGGTATTGACTGTCTCAGCTCGTTTCCCTTCGGAAAGTCCTTGAGTCGAGGTACTTCCCTCCTCATTCTTGAACTTTCTCTTTAGTGGATTTGGTTAAGGTTCTTGGGTGGCTGGGTACGCAGGTGTTGGTTGCCGCTGTCCATTACTTGGATCGGAATTCCCGATAGGGCTCTTGCTAACATTGGTGTTGTTAGCATTCAGTTGAGCCATGACAGCTGCTACGGCTGCCGAGACTACAACTTGGAACGTAGCTTCATCGAAGAGGAGAGTCGGTTTCTTGCCAGCGGATTGGTTACGTTTCTTCGGAGGTATGGTTTTCCTACACGGAAAGGAACACAAGCTGATGAGAGACGATGCTTAACCCTGGACATATCTATATTTCCTATAATATGCAATAATTTTTCCCGTGCCTTGGATATTGGTTATCTAAGTGTCGACCTACATCCCTATGATGTAGTCCGGGTATTTAAGGTAGGAATAAGAGTATTGGAAGGTCATGAGATAGGAGTCGTTCCTACTAAGTTATCTTTATACTGGAGTGATTCACTCTCCGGCTTTGGAAAGATCTGAGGACAGTTCGGAACAAAGATTGCAGAAAGAAAGGCTCATGAAGACTTATGGCTAACACTCTCAATCGAGGTGTTGGGATCCGCTCTAATCGTATTACTTGCAACGGGAAAAAGGAGATTTACCTAGCACATAGCGTGAGTAGTGTAATCACTAACTCACCAAATTGTATTATTTTATGGGTGTATTAGTGCGACAATAACGAGGAAAACACTGCTCGGGTTCCATGTATTGGTTCCCTCTGTCTACCTCTTATCCTTGACTGGGACCGGCGTTGGTTCTCTTCGGGTAGTTACCTAGGGTTCTCCTCTATTGTAGACATATTGAATCTCTACTCCGTCTTATTTCCGATTCTGACTCTGAGTGTCATCACTGCATGGTGGATGACTGGAAATCTCGGAAGTTCAGGCGGATTTCCCACCGGTGTCCCTAAAAGGTATAGGCACTTGGCGGTTTCAATAGTCTCGCCCTAGTTCATTTATTTCCGAACTGGAAATCTTCTCAATGAACTTCTTCTGGGGCTGAATCAACTCTTCTGTCGAACACCGAAGTGGATAGGGTTTTCTACAGGGTTCGTGCGAGAATGGAAATGTCTAAAGAATCCTAAGAGATTATTAAAACATTTCACTGGGTGATCCATATCGAGTCCTGCTACAATTACATAGGGAACACGAATTATGTATAGCTTAGATCCGATAGGCCTTCGAATATATGATACTACTCTATATCCACATCCAAACAAGGAAAAGGAGGTAGAGCGAAACCACACATTCTTAGTCTATGGGATCCTTATCATATATAAACTTGGAAGTATACCCTTCTTAATGATAGTTATATCAATAAGGATCTTTTTAGTTTTTCACACAAGGTTATCTATGGATCCTAAAATACCCCTATGGTATTTTAATTACTTGTTTGATTCTTAACTTCTGAATATGGTTCTGGAATTAATGTGAGTCTTTTAGTATTCCAAAATACTCCCATAGTATTTTAAACTTTATGTTTGGCTCTAGCATTCCTATTTGGTAAGTTTCAGACCTATTGCAACACCACCATCACTCCCAAGCACACGTTCATCGCATCTCGAATAAATGTAGTTGATCAGGTTACATTTATTCTAGCTTACGATTACATAACAGCCCAGGCTTGACGGTAATGCTCAACATCTGAAGACTTTTATTTGTTCTTATTGTGATACTTTTGTTCGGGTATTTAGATTTTGGATGTTCTTATACTTTGGTAAAATATGGTTATATTTTAAAGTATACTTCTTGGTCAGAGTGTTTTATCCCAATGTATTTATAGGTTGTATATCTTTTATGAATTGATATACTGAGCTCACTATAAACAATGCTCTGATACCAATCTGTCACACCCCAAAACCGAAACGGCGAAAACGTTCTGGGGTGGATGACGTCATGTGAAGTATCACAACATATGCAGTATAGTAATCAAAGTACAACAACCATTGCATTAATAGTAATAGTTTTACATAAGTTACATTTCATAGTGACATCAAAGTAATATAGAAACTAATATAGATGCAGCTCGGTTCTAGGCTGACTTCGCAAAAGCTCCCGGGGTGTACCTGTCTATTGCTGACCTGAGAATACAAGTTATTTTGAAAGCGAGTATCAGCATTTTATAATGTTGGTGAGTCCATAAGTATTTAGTGTCATTTGTGTAAGTACGCATTTTTATTCAAAATAACTTTATGTAAGATAGTAGTTTAGAATCTACGGTGTATTAGCGTCCTTTCCAAAAAATCCTATATTTTCTAAATAAAAGCAGTCTTCTACCAAGACCTGACAGAGTTATGTTTTAAAAAGTAATTTTCCCCGAAATACTATCATTACCAAAATACGGTATTTACTTTAAAGGAATAATGAGAAAATCACAAGTAAAAATACCAGGGGGGAAATAACAAATGCCTCAGTAGTAATACTGCTGACTAAGGCCAAAGAAATCATAGACTCCAGGAAAATATCAAATGAATGATACGCCTGGCTCAGTATAACACAAGGAAGCACAGACTCCGGACAGTATCGAATGAACGACACAGCTAGAAAAGTCTAAAACAAGAAAATATAGACTCCAGATAGTATCAAATGAACGATACAGCTAGCAAAGTCTAAAACAAGGAAATATAGACTCCAGACAATATCAAATGAACGATACAGCTAGCAAAGTCTAAAACAAGAAAATACAGACTCCAGACAGTATCAAATGAACGATACAGCTAGCAAAGTCTAAAACAGGGAAATACAAACTCCATACAGTATCAAATGAACGATACAACTAGCAAAGTCTAAAACAAGGAAATACGGTGATAATCTTTTTACCTTAAGGCCATGAATTATAAGGGAAACATGGAGATACTCGTAACCATACTGATTGACAGTAGAGAACTTGACGCCCTGCAAGCGTCGGAATGAATGTGACATTTGTCACCCCTTGGCTTGGTCGGACGGGGACTGTAGCTAGCAGTCAGGGTGTGGGAGTGTCAGTCCCGTATAGATCTATACACACAATGCCCGCTCTCTCTACAGGAGACTCTGGTTACCAACTTGACAGTGGGGAAATCCGTGTCCAGAGGATGCATCTCGTATTTTGAATTCTAATATAGGTACTGGACTAATGATAGAGACTCACGAATGAACTGACTCCTTTGGAATTCTCGTACTAGAAAGAGTAAATATAACCTCCTAACTATTCCTATAATAGTTACTAGAGTCTCTGGTCTATGAACGGTGACTGCAAGGATGCCCTTGCTACCCAAGGGAAATGAACTGGTCGATGGAAACCTTTATGTCTACACATGTATACATAATATATAACTAATGTTTGAACGACCTTCGGACGGATAACCAATACCCACCAGACCACATCCCAACAAGGAAAAGGAAATAGGGCGTACTAGCCTTCCTAAGTCTTTCAAACATTATTTATAGTACTATACAAATACAGGCATGCATTTAATGAAATAAAAGCAAAGAAGAAAACCCTAATGAAAACTTTGGAAAAACCTTTACACATAAGAAATTTACGACTTGATGTCAGTTTGTAAAACAAGTTTTGAAAATCTTTGGGATCCTTTGAAAAAACTTTCATACTTTATCAAGAGTTGAAAACATAATTTGGAAATCTTTAAGCTGGATAAACAGTTTAACATACAAAATCTATTTTGCTATACAGTTATTAATCACTTGGGATTTATCTAATAACTGTACAGTTCAACTTGTATTCCCCCCCCCCCCTATAAAAGCAGTAAAATCATTTAAAAGGTTAATTCAGGGGTATGAACTCACCTGTTGTAAGTGGATCGAATGGAGGTGCCGGTTTGGTGCTCGGTGTCAAGCAAAGACTTGAACACACTTAGTGACCTAGTAACATATGAAGGCATATGCTTACATACAATTAGTAATTATAATACTAATTAAACACGTGTAAGCATCCTAATGTGCAGAAAACACTTTGGTCAAGTGCTAGGAGGCTATTGGGTTGCAATAAGGGAGTGTATGGCCTAGTTAGGGAGTTTACTCTTCAAGAGTAAACTATTTGTGGAGATTTCAGCCCTAATACCATATCCCCATGAGTTTACGGCCGTAAACTCATGGGTGGTGTGTTATTGGATGTTATAAGGCCTTATATCACCCATAGAATTAGGCTAGGTTCACATTTAGGGCTTAAGAAGGGTTTAAGGCTCCAAATGGACCATTTAAGGGAGTTCACGGCTGTAAACCTAGATTTTACGACTGTAAACTCTTACTTGGTCATTCCCTTCATGAATTAAGGTCTTAAATGCAAGAATATAAGGTTCTATGCATTATTCCAAGCCATATGGAGAAGTTAGGGCTTCATTTGGCCTTCTTAAGGGAGTTTACGGCCCATGGACCAATCCTTGGGGGGTTTACGGCCGTAAATTCCTAAGTCCTTGGTTTCTTTGATGTTTAAAGCCCCTACTTCATTTGTGGTTGATTCTAGACATTTACCCAAGCCTTAGGAGGTGTTTAAGGGCAAATTTAACACCTTAAAAGGTGTTCACGGCTCATGAAGAGGGGTTTACGGTCCAAGAGTGTTCTTGGGCCATAAACTCATGTTTACTCTCCATATGATAAGGTTTTGGTGTTCTAAGCTCATATATGTAAGTCCACGAGTCATATCTAAGCCCTAGGAGTGATTTAGAAGGGTTTTGGGGCTTCGAAACCCCACTTATAGGTGTTTGCGGTCCAAGAGTGTTCTTGGGCTGTAAACACATGATTTTGCCACTTTTGGATGACTTAAACACGAATTTGCATGTTAAATGAGCTAAACAACAAGTTAGGGTAGATCACTTACTAGTTTGGGGCTTGAAAGAGGCATTTTTGGATCAAAATCGGCTTCTAGAGAGAGAGTAGAGAGATGGTGGAAAGGCTTCAAATGGAGTCCACTCACCCTTATATAGGGTTTGAGTTGGTGGCTCGGTGAAAATCTACCCAATACTGACGTTAAACGGGGCTTTTGGTCGCACCCGATTAAATGGTCGTAAATTGACTTGGTTGAATCTAAAAAATTTCAAGGGAATATCGTCACACCCCCAAACCAGAATGGCAGAAACATTCGGGGGTGGATGACTTCACATAGTATCACAACAATTGAATATTGTAAAAAAAGTAACACAACCATCATATATATATAATAAAAACGTATATTGTTGCGTTATACATATTTGCAAAAGAATATTACAATATGATGATATAAATGTTTAATGATAAACGTCCTTAACGTTCCTTCTTCAAAAGCTGGTGGTTACCTGTATTACTAATTCCCTAAGAAATACAAGTGGTTTCGAAAAAAGTGTCAACAATTAAGTTGGTGAGTTCATAAGTGTTTTGTATTGAAAAGTATGTCATTTTGGTAGTAAATCGATGAACGAGGTTTTCAGAAAATCCAATATTTTCTATAAATGGTTTGAAAAGTTCCCAGAGTTGGAGTGCGTTAGTATGTTTCATACTTGAATAATAATGATAAACTTTGTGCTAAAAATAATATGGAAAACTGAATGCATATATGAATCTCGTAAATCAAACTTGTTTTTATACTTTTATGTGAGTTTTATAACCATACTATTGACACTGACTGCCTGTAACAACATTCTTCAAGTGTTGTAGTGTTATGACATTTGTCACCCCAGACCTGCCGGTCTAACTATAGCTAATAGTTTAGGTGCGGGGTTGTCAATCCTGTATAGATCTATACACAAGTATCACGCTCTCCCTCCAAGAGATTATGGTATATAATACAGGACTTGAAATGCATACATATGAGTACGTTGAAGTTTGAATATCTCACATTGCTTGGTATAAACAGATTTACGATAAGAAAGACTTTACTTCATTTGAAAGTATTTCGTTTGTCAAGATGTATACGTAAAATGTATGAATCACTTGCTAACTATACTCATTATAGTTTCTCAAAAAGTATGTTTCCATTTAGTAAAAAATAACTTGGTGATATAATAGCCCTTTAAACATAAAGATGTTTGTATCAATACTCTATAAGATAGATATTATATTTACGTTTATAAAATGATACTTTGACTTGTAATGTACTTGTATTCCCCCCTAAAACATGAAAAGAATTGAAAGTTAGGGGTATGAACTCACTCGTTTGGTTTGAAGAGAGAGAGGCTAGAGTTGAGCAGAACTTCGACCGCGGAAAGTTGCGTCTTCGGGCTCTTCGGGGATCTCGATAGCGTAGATCTTTCGTCGGGGCTCGGGTGTGGAAACCGAGGGCGTCAGGACAGCTTCTGGAGCTTGAAAGTATGAAAGAGTATGTGGGAGTTTGAGATGGTGTGCCAAAACCCGTAGCTCATGCCCTCTATTTATAGTGCTGGAAAGTCACGTACACTGGGCGTACCACCGGAGTACGCTGGGCGTACGCGTTACGCTGGGCGTACTTCGGTTAGGCTGGGCGTAATCCCGGCTTCCGTCTTCTAAATTCCGTAACTTTTGCGTACGGGCTCCGTTTTTCGCGTTCTTTACATCCACACGTAGGTGAGATTATGCTCTACAACTTTCATTTAGACTTCGTCGGCTAGTTTTGACTTTATTTTTAATGATATGTTTTTAATAAGCCAGGACTGCTATAGTCCGTTAAAAATTCATATCTTCTTTATTCGACATCGGTTTTCGTTTGTCTTTTTATCATTTTACTCCTATTGTGGAGGTCTTCATCTTTCGTTTAGGTTGCGATAGCTAAATAACACTCGATCTTCAATTCGAGTTTTTAGCCCTCTACTACTGTTACGAAACTTAGGAAAATCGTAACTTCTTCATAAGAGGTCCAATTTGGGCGATCTTTTTATGTACGTTTACAGTTTAATGAACTCTACAACTTTTGTTTAGATACTTAAGGCTAAAATGAATTTTATTGAAATTTCACTTTTTACGTTAAATAGCGTTTTAATGGTGTGTCGTAAATATAGGAGTGGTTATAATTTCTTCAATATAACCCGGTTTTGAACGTTCTTTATGTTTTCGGAAACCTTGGCACGATATCTAATATTTGATGCATCCCAACTTAGATATTTAAAGACTTTTATTTTGAGGTTAATTTCGTTGATTCCAAAAAGTTTTCGTTGTATTTGACATTTGAGCGTTACACTGCTTTTGGAAAAATATAGGGTTGTCACATCATCCCCCTGTTAAGGGAATTTCGTCCCGAAATTTAATCTAAGATAGAGTTTACAGGTTAGGAAAAAGATGTGGGTATTTTTGTTTCATCTGATCCTCGCGTTCCCAGGTGTATTCAGGTCCTCGCTTGGCGTTCCGGCGGACCTTTACAATTGGTATGCGGCTTTGTTTAGTCCTTTTTATTTCCTGATCCATGATCTCTACTGGTTCCTCTACGAATTGGAGATTATCATTTATTGCAATTTCGTCTAGAGGGATGACAAGGGTCTCATCGGACAAGCACTTCTTTAGGTTTGATACGTGAAACGTAGGGTGTACGTTGTGGAGCTCCTAAGGTAATCTAAGTTTGTAAGCCACTGGACCGATCCTGGCAATGATCTTGAATGGTCCTATGTATCTTGGGTTTAGTTTCTCGCGCTTCCCGAAGCGTATTAATCCCTTCCAGGGCGAGATCTTTAGTAGGACTCGATCTCCAACCTGGAATTCCAAGGGTTTCCGTCTTTTATCCGCGTAACTCTTTTGTCTGTCCCTTGATGCTTTTAGACGTTCCCGAATCTGAACAATCTTCTCCGTAGTTTCCCTTATGATTTCTGGTCCAGTGAGCGTGTTGTCTGTTGCTTGTCCTTTTGCTAGTTGTGTGTCCCCCACTTCAACCCAACACAGAGGCGACCTGCATTTGCGGCCATAGAGGGCTTCGAACGGGGCAGCTTTAATACTGGTGTGGTAGCTATTGTTGTACGAGAACTCGACCAAAGGTAGATGTGTGTCCCATGCCTTGCCAAAATCGATTACGCAAGCTCTCAGCATATCTTCTAGGTTTTGTATGGTTCTCTCGCTCTGGCCGTCGGTTTGTGGGTGATAAGCGGTACTCATGTCTAGTCTTGTCCCCAAAGCTTTTTGTAGCGACTGCCAGAACCTTGAGGTGAACCTACTATCTCGGTCCGAGATAATGGATATGGGCACACCATGTAGTCGTACAATTTCTCTGAGGTATGTCCTAGTTAGCTTCTCTAATTTATCTGTCTCTTTGATCGGTAGGAAGTGCGCTGATTTAGTTAATCTGTCGACGATCACCCAGATAGTGTCGAGTCCGCTTGCCGTTCTGGGTAGTTTGGTTATGAAATCCATAGTTATCCGTTCCTACTTCCATTCGGGTATTTCTGGTTGTTGCAACAATCCTGAGGGCTTTTGGTATTCTACCTTGACCTTGGCGCACGTCAGACATTTACTCACGTAGGTAGCAATTTCAGCTTTCATGTTCGGCCACCAGTACAATTTCTTGAGGTCGAGATACATCTTATCGAAGTCGGGGTGTATGGAGTATCGTGTTTTATGGGCTTCGTTCATGACGACTTCTCTGAATCCGCCAAACTTCGGCGTCCAGATCCGATCTATGAAGTAATGAACTCCATCATTCTTGACCTCAAACTTCTTATACATTCCCCTTAAGGCTTCCCCTGCCACAATTCCAGATGTTAAGGCTTCTATTTGGGCTTCCTTGATTTGTGTGGACAGGTGTGAATGGATTGTCATGGTTAAAGACTTCACTCTGCGGCCCAAGTATTCCTTTCGGCTGAGTGCATCGGCCACCACGTTAGCTTTTCTGGGATGATATCGAATCTCGCATTCATAATCATTTAGTAGTTCTACCCACCGTCTTTATCTCATGTTGAGTTCTTTCTGGTTAAGGATATGTTGGAGGCTTTTATGGTCGGTGAAGATCGTACATTTCGTGCCGTAGAGATAGTGCCTCCATATCTTTAGAGCGAAGATGACTGCTCCTAGCTCAAGATCGTGCGTTGTGTAGTTCACTTCGTGCGTCTTTAGTTGTCTTGAGGCGTAGGCGATGACCTTCCCTCGTTGCATTAGGACACACCCGAGTCCTTGGTTTGATGCATCGCAATAGACCACGAAGTCCTCCGTTCCCTCTGGCAAGGTTAGGATGGGCGCACTACATAAGGCTCGTTTTAGCATTTGAAACGCGGTGTCTTGTTTTTCTCCCCAGTCGAAGGTCACACTCTTCTGAGTTAGGGTGGTAAGTGGTTTGGCAATCTTCGAAAAATTATGTATGAACCTTCGGTAATACCCGGCGAGTCCTAAAAATTGTCGGATTTCTGTAGGGCTCCTTGGAGTCGTCCAACTTTCTATTGCCTTGATCTTAGAAGGATCCACGTGTATCCCCTCCTTGCTTACTACATGTCCTAGGAAATCCACTTTCCGAATCCAAAATTCGCACTTGGAAAATTTTGCGTAAAGCTTTTCTGCCCTCAATGTTTTCAAAACTTGGCGGAGGTGTTGGCTGTGTTCTTCCTGGCTTCTAGAATAGATGAGTATATCATCTATGAACACCGTCACAAATTTATCCAGGAAGGGACGACATACTCGGTTCATCAAGTCCATGAACACCGCTGGAGCATTTGTCAATCCGAAGGGCATTACTACAAACTCGTAGTGGCCATAACGTGTTCGGAAAGCCGTTTTGGGGATGTCTCCTTCCAGTACTCGCAGTTGGTGATAACCTGATCTTAGATCGATCTTTGAGAAGTAGCTTGCTCCTTGTAGTTGGTCAAACAGATCATCTATGCGCGGTAAGGGATATCGGTTCTTGATCGTGAGTTGTTCAGTTCTTGATAATCGATGCACATGCGAAAGGATCCGTCCTTCTTTTTCACGAATAGGATTGGTGCTCCCCATGGTGAGAAGCTCGGTCTTATGAAGCCCTTGCTCAGCAGCTCGTTTAATTGACTGGACAGTTCCTGCATCTCGGTTGGGGCTAAACGGTAAGGCAACTTTGCTACAGGGGTAGCTCCGGGGATTAAGTCGATTATGAACTCAACTTGGCGCTCTGGTGGAATTCCTAGAAGATCTTCTGGGAAAAAATCTGGGAAGTTGCAGACTTCCGGAATGTCTTTAATGTTCTTTGCTTCTTGTTTCTGGTCTACTACATGGGCTAGAAAGGCATGGTATTCCTTGCGAAGATATTTTTGTGCCTTAACACAGGAGATGATTTGTAAACTTGAACTAGGTTTGTCACCATAAATGACAAGAGTTTCGCCGTTTGGCAGATTGAGGCGAACGGCCCTTTCGTGACAAAGTATATCGGCATGGTGAAGGCTCAACCAGTCCATACCGATGATGACATCGAAACTTCTTATCGAAAATGGCATTAGGTCGATTTGAAATAAGTGTTCGTTTAAATTTAATGTGCACCCTACGTACATATCGCTTGTGCTTTCTGTTTTACCGTTATCCATTTCTACCATGAATATTTTATTGAGTGGTTGAGGTCTTTGATTAAGTAAGTGTTTGAATTTATGGCTCACAAAACTTCTCTCCGCACCGCAGTCAAAGAGTATGCATGCATAAATGTTGTTGAGGAGAAACGTACCCGTAACCACCGTTGGGTCGGCTATTGCTTCATTTTGACCTATTGTCAGCACTCTCCCAACACCGCCAACATTCCTCGTCTTGGGGCAGTCCCTCTTGAAGTGCCCAGTTTCTCCACACCCATAACATGCCTGGCTTATCCCAGTACCAGGAACTTGAGTGACTGGTCGCGCTGGTGCCTTACAGAAACGGGTTGTGTGCCCTTTCCTGTCGCATTTCTTACAGTGCATCTCGCGGCAATTACCGTGGTGATGGTAGTTGCATTTGCTGCACTTGGGCAGGTTCCCTGCATATGGTTTTGTTGGCGCAGGGGTAGCAGGATTTGTGGTGGGAGCAGTAGCAGCATGAATCGCAACCATTTGTTTCTTTGAAGGTTCTTGCGAAGTTTGCCCCTGTCTCTTGTTCCAGAATTTCTGCTTGCTGTTGTTGTTGGCATTGATCTCGTTGTTGTTGTTCCCTTTGGTTGGTTCAGCCATGACAGTCATGACTCCTTGACAGACACCATGATTAACGAGAGATTGTGCCAGTTCCTTGGCGCTGTCGGAAGTCATGGGTTTGGAAGCTAACACACTTCCTCGGAGTTGGGGTGATAGTCCCCAGATGTATCTCTCAACCTTTTGGCTTTCCAGGATCAACATTCCTTGGCAAAGTGTTATTAAATCACTGAACCTGTTGGTGTAACCTGCGATGTCCGAGCCTACCATCGAAAGGCCCCACAGTTCCTATTCAAGCTTCTGAATCTCGCCTCTTGGGCAGTACTCTCGAAGGAGCATTCGTTTCAAGTTTTCCCAACCCATGGAGTTCGCCACCACTAGGGTTAGTGTCTTGACGTGGCCGTTCCACCATGTCAGGGCGCGTTTAGAGAAAGTAAAAGCAGCAAACTTTACTTTGCTTTCTTCAGGGCATGCGCAAATTTCGAATACAGCTTCTGTTTTCTCTATCCATTGAGATAGAGCCAATACTCCCCCAGTCCCATAAAAGGGAATAGGGTTTCCGTTGGTGAAGTCTTTGTAAGTGCATACCCCTGAACGGCCTTGACCTTGGCCATTTGTAAAGCTGTTTGTTCCTCCTCCCGACCCGTTGTTGCTCATTTGAGCCATCGCTGCGGTTACAGCGGTTTGGAACATAACGGCATCCATAATTGGAAGAGGTGGTGGAGGTGGTGTTGAAGTTGAGTTTTTGCGTGCTGATCTACGAGGAGGCATGTTCTGGTAGAGAAAATAAGAATGAATACTATAAATTTCTAATGTTTTGACAATCGTGTGTTAGTTGTATCTTGTAATTTGTTGTGACTTTAGTTTATGGTTTCAAGGTTGGTATAGTAATTTTAGTTAATCCCATAAGTTCTGAGAGGTATAAAAAGAAGTACTTCATTTTTATATATAGGTCACACCTAAGGTGTGTTACATTACGCTTCTTGTTTGGAAAATTTGACCTACCTAGAGGTCTCCAATTACAGATACAAAAGGAAACAAGGAAAAAAAAAACTTTTATGCAAGTCCTATTTTATAACAAAATTGTTGGGGTTTGAGCAAGCTCTACTTGCGGCGTGTTGCACGTTTGGAGCTAGATTCGGCATCCGACTGTTTGACTCCCATCAGGCGCCTCTCGAGATCTGCTTGTTGTTCCTTCATTTCTCTTATTTCTGCTAGTGCCGTTAATTTGATTCTGAAGCGTCCCTGTGTAGATTTGGGTGTTCTCATGTAGTCCTTCCAGACGATGGATGTCTGCGACGTTACCTTGAGTAGCAGCATTGACCTCGCGAACTCTGGCTGCTTGCTTGTCCGTTTGGTAGTTCTGGGTAGCTATAGCGCCCACAATAACAGGAAGTGCTCGATCAGCTGAGCCTCCCCCACTGACATTGTAAAAATCTCGACACATGCCGAAGGGAGGGCGTATACCTTGTTGGCGGCTCCAATAGTAGAGGTGGCTTCCCCACATGGGAATGGGTCCCGGTTGATATGGTCTGATTTCGGGAGGGTGAGGGATGGGAGGGTCGATTACTTCCGGCTCGAAGTCTGTTCCACTAGTAATTTACTCGACCTCCTCGTCGACTTCGAATTCCTCTCCGACTTCGACTTCGAATTCTTCTTCGACTTCCTCTTCGAGTTCTTCCTCGACCTTTTCTTCGATTTCCTCTAGGTCTTCCTCCGGGTCTTCTTCAATCCAGCCGTCGTTGCCTTGGTTTGGGTAGTAGGGATCTCTCGGTAAATGGAATCCGGCCATTTGTCTGTACTAGGATAGAGGTATGAGAATTTCATAAGAAAAGAAATTTCTATTTAACGACTCCCTACGTTTAACTATATCCTTACGGAGCGCAAGTGTTTCATTGTATAATTATTTTTAACAATACTCCTATAGTATTTCAAATTGGCGAATCTAAAATAATTTGTATTTGGTAACTTTTTAGCTTGTTGTCCACTACGACCATTCCTCGACGTACATTGGTCAAATCCAGGATAAATATAGTTGATCAGGCTATATTTATTCTCGACCTGATTACATACCCCGAGGCCCAATCGTAGTGTCGCAACTTGCCTTAATACTTTTTAGAAAACTTGTCATGATACGAGACTAATACATGCGAGTAAAAATGTATTTTATTTTTGAAAGGAAATATATTGTTCATGAAAATGTTTTGTCAGAGGGTTTTTGGTCGCCTTTGTATTTATAGTTTGTATATCTTATGTGGTTCGATATACTTAGTTCACTATAAACAATGCTCTGATACCAATCTGTCACACCCCCAAACCAGAATGGCGGAAACATTCGGGGGTGGATGACTTCGCGTAGTATCACAACAATTGAATATTGTAAAGAAAGTAACACAACCATCATATATATAATAAAAACGTATATTGTTGCGTTATACATATTTGCAAAAGAATATTACAATATGATGATATAAATGTTTAATGATAAACGTCCTTAGCGTTCCTTCTTCAAAAGCTGGTGGTTACCTGTATTACTAATTCCCTGAGAAATACAAGTGGTTTCGAAAAAAGTGTCAACAATTAAGTTGGTGAGTTCATAAGTGTTTTGTATTGAAAAGTATGTCCTTTTGGTAGTAAATCGATGAACGAGGTTTTCAGAAAATCCAATATTTTCTATAAATGGTTTGAAAAGTTCCCAGAGTTGGAGTGCGTTAGTATGTTTCATACTTGAATAATAATGATAAACTTTGTGCTAAAAATAATGTGGAAAACTGAATGCATATATGAATCTCGTAAATCAAACTTGTTTTTATACTTTTATGTGAGTTTTATAACCATACTATTGACACTGACTGCCTGTAACAACATTCTTCAAGTGTTGTAGTGTTATGACATTTGTCACCCCAGACCTGCCGGTCTAACTATAGCTAATAGTTTAGGTGCGGGGTTGTCAATCCTGTATAGATCTATACACAAGTATCATGCTCTCCCTCCAAGAGATTATGGTATATAATACAGGACTTGAAATGCATACATATGAGTACGTTAAAGTTTGAATATCTCACATTGCTTGGTATAAACAGATTTACGATAAGAAAGACTTTACTTCATTTGAAAGTATTTCGTTTTTCAAGATGTATACGTAAAATGTATGAATAACTTGCTAACTATACTCATTATAGTTTCTCAAAAAGTATGTTTCCATTTAGTAAAAAATAACTTGGTGATATAATAGCCCTTTAAACATAAAGATGTTTGTATCAATACTCTATAAGATAGATATTATATTTACGTTTATAAAATGATACTTTGACTTGTAATGTACTTGTATTCCCCCCTAAAACATGGAAAGAATTGAAAGGTAGGGGTATGAACTCACTCGTTTGGTTTGAAGAGAGAGAGGCTAGAGTTGAGCAGAACTTCGACCGCGGAAAGCTGCGTCTTCGGGCTCTTCGGGGATCTCGGTAGCGTAGATCTTTCGTCGGGGCTCGGGTGCGGAAACCGAGGGCGTCAGGACAGCTTCTGGAGCTTGAAAGTATGAAAGAGTATGTGGGAGTTTGAGATGGTGTGCCAAAACCCGTAGCTCATGCCCTCTATTTATAGTGCTGGAAAGTCACGTACACTGGGCGTACCACCGGAGTACGTTGGGCGTACTTCGGTTAGGCTGGGCGTAATCCCGGCTTCCGTCTTCTAAATTCCGTAACTTTTGTGTACGGGCTCCGTTTTTCACGTTCTTTACATCCACACGTAGGTGAGATTATGCTCTACAACTTTCATTTAGACTCCGTCGGCTAGTTTTGATTTTATTTTTAATGATATGTTTTTAATAG